>NC_092336.1:52665000-52847500 GCF_046630445.1 Rutidosis leptorrhynchoides | reverse complement strand
CATCCTTTCTTTCTTTGCATCAAACAACCCTTAAGACTCAACTTTCCAACCTCAATAACTACTCACCAATAAGCATTCATAATCCTACACATCATGTCAAAATAACCACGCATTCTTGGGTTGCTTCTACATTTGTGTTGGTTTAATGAGGTAGGTATAACTCGGATAACAATTGGTGAAAAATGGTTACAAATGGTAAAAAAAACAATCTTACATTATAAGGTTTAGTATTTGTATCATGACCCTTATTCGCATCAAAATAGCCTCCCAACAATATTTAAGGCACTATTGCAAATACCAATACTTCACAATTTAATCAGAAATCCAGTTATAAATAGATTCATACCTGTGTTTATGTAGGGAAGTCCGTTTAACTTTTTAACTCTCTTGATTCCATTTCATGCTGATAATTTCTAAATATGCAAGCTATCCACATACTGGTCACATCTCTCTTATCCAACGTACCCCGGAAAGGTAACTCTCCCCAAGGTCTAGCTCTACTAGGTATTTCCCACATCATGAGCCAAAGGCGATCACTGCTGCATAAGTATGAGACGAATACATAGAACAAAAACTTCCTAAAGATGATCACCTAGCCTTAAGAAAGTAATGTCCTTGACCCGTGTAGCGAACCTTTAACCAACCGATCCCAAATCGGAAAAAGGTCTTAGGTGGTCAGGTGATCTAGCACCCCAAAGGATCTATCGGCTTGAGTCTTAGAAACTACTACTTAAGCTCGGATCTCATAAGCATTTCTTCTTTTTTTCTCTTTTTTTTTTCTTTTTATATTACATGAACATAAGTGCCTTCCATGAATATCTTCTTCGTCTTCAATTTGTGATTTGTAGAACCCGCAATGTATAATGAAGCGGATGAATAAAGATGTGATCTATGCTGATGGAGGTAGTCTTCAACTCATGACATAGAATAATCCATTCGAACCATAGTTAGCAAAAGTCACCCCTTAAAGGGTCCATTGAAGTGAAAGATCTGTGATTTTTCTCCTTCAAACTTGCATACCTAGCACTTATGAACATAATACTTCTTTAAGAGAAACAAAAAGCCATAAACACAAGATATGAAACCATTTATATCCTAATCTCCAATTTAACCATTTTTCTTGTATTTTACCCTAAAGCCCTAAATACCATTGTTCTTCATTTCTTGATACAAATAAGTTGCGTTGTCATCTTTGAAACAAATACTAAACATGATAAATTAAGATTAAATTTTTAACATTTTAAACCAAATTTATCCAACATTTATCCCCTTTTCAACTTTCACCTTCCATCAATTGTCTTTTCTCAAGCACTTATATACTCAAAATTCCTCAGTCCTGGTAAAAACAAAATCATTCATAATTAACAAACCACTAACAATTTGCTTAAAACTAATAAACCTCACCGGCCAAAACCAAGAATTCCAAGTTAACTCTTAATCACTACGGGTGCTCTCATGGGTAAACATCTCAATTACAACCTTAAAAAGTTTAAAAATTCTGACCACCTAGGCAATTAAAACATACAAACATTTCAAAATTCGCGATCTCCCCCCACACTTAAGATCATGTAATGCCCTCATTTACATGAAATCAGATAATCAAAAATAAATTCGAGAGGGCAAAATAGTGAAAAAGTGAAAAGAAAAGAAAAGAAAACCCGGAATTTTAGATTCGTAGATCGCGGAAACACGGTGCACGATGGTGCTGAACTTACTACCAGCATAAGAACATCGGCATCCACTCGATCATCAAAACATCATAAGCAAGTAAGGTGCTGAACTTAATGCCAGACTTTGAAAAATTAAAGCATAACCACCGTGGAACCTGAAACGAAAACATACATAACCACAAACCATAACTAATGGGGTGGTACCACCATGGTACCGAAATGCCCCATTTAAAATCCAAAGTATTAAGTGTTACGACTAACCATTACAATCATCCTAATTAAGTTACAGTCATCTAAAATAAAAACAAACAAACAAAATTATTAAAAAGTTTTTGTTCATGTCACCACATGATCACCAAGTCATCAACAAACGCCACCAAATACCATACCACCTCATCCAATCACCAAAAACCATAACCTCCATAAGACCCATCACACCATATGGACCTCCACCACCAAACTGTCCTCCCTGGTTACCTTTATCATGTTGAGAACTAGAACCTGCTCCTCTCTGTCGAACCATTTCCTCCCAGTCTGCCTGAGCTGCCGTGCGATCATACACCCGATACGGACCCGTCGACTCCGGGTTCCATGGAATGCGAGTACCATAAGGAGTGAAGATGGTATTAGGAGAATTGATCTCCATATTGTGTCTATGCCAGTCATGATGATACACAACCTCACTGATGCCATACGCAATCTGACTTTCCGAGCGTGCTCGGGTCTCCTCATTATAAAGCTGCATAGTCCGCATCTGTTCCATTAAATCCCGGTTTGTAAACCGTTGACCCCTGACACCTTGAACCGCATCTTGACCCCCTTCGGCCATCTCTTCATCCTCCTCTTGTGCCACCTGCGCATCTCGAGGACGACGACGTCGAACCTGAAATGGAATAACCTGGCCGTATTCAATAGATATTACTCTTGCTCCTCGAAAAACATTTCTCCTAACACAACCGCTTCAGTAACAATTCGTTCCATATCCGATCTATCAATTTCAAAAACTGACACAATCCTCGTGATAAATTGGCCACCTCTATTCGGACTTCCCGCAGAATGAAGTCCACTACCCTGATGTTTTAAAAAGTAAGCCACTCCATAAGCAACCGAAGTAGGTGTCTTGGTTCGGAATTGGTTCACATACCAAAGGTCTGGTAAAGATACCTTCTCGTTCCCACTTCTTCGATGTGTTATAGTATGCGAAACCATTTGTTGAATTGCACGAAGAGCTAGATCCGTGATGTTAACACAAGGGCAGTTACTTGGGCTCCATTCAGAATCGGAACCAATCTACCCCCAAACTCTTGTTGCATCAAATTCACGAGGATCAATCATATAAATCACCCTTTCAGCACCCCAAAGATAATCTCAAAACCCAACGCATGTGCGTTCTTCTTCGGTATAAATTCCCAAACAAGTAGCCAACTGAAATACTAACATGGAGCAGTTAACCCCACCCAATCGAAAAGTCATAAATATTGGATCATCAACGTTTTCAGGGTGAAGGTTCATCGCATATGTAGCGTAAAATTCAATAACCAACTCCCGGTAAACGACTTCATGAATACCAAAGAAAGCGACCCAATCATTATACACATCACTTCTCCATTCCAACTGCAAATACCCCATAACTGTAGCATATAAACCTCCTCGTTGTAAAACATTCCAATCGATCACCCGATGTGGTTCAAATTCTTTCCGAATCAATTCTTGAACATCCGCCTTTCTTTACTTAATAACCTCCGATTGACCATTAAACCTTAAATTCACATGTAAATCTGCTTGAGGAATTGGAGGTTGCGGTTGCACCTCCTGAGCTGCACCGGCTGCAGTACCGGAACTGGAAGCATCCCTAGCGTTACCACGTCCTTCTGTCTGAAAAACAAACACAATGACATCCAAAAAGATATATCTCAAAGGACATGTTAGCGTTAGCTATAACCTGCATTCTTTCAAAAATACACCTAAGGCACACAATGTCAATGGTCACTTAAAAACATGCCAAAAGTATAGATCATATAAGACTTCAACAATTATCACGCAATTATGACAGATTTTCTAAACTCTCATAAGTACAAACCATATAACATCGTCAAACATCATGTTAATCCTCATAGTTTATAAGCAATTTCAAAACATGGACGTCAAATTAAGTCAACATAAATCAATCCAATAACATCATCTTCTCAGCAACATATGTAACTTTAACCAAGTAAATCAACAATCAAAACATGTAGTCAAAGCATACATATCATCAGCACATGTTAAACACAATCCAAAAGTCAAACTTAGTCAAACCCAGTCAACCAAGTCAAAATCCCTAATTGCACATGAACCCTAGAAATCAAAATCAAAATCTAGATAATCTAAACATGAATTCATGGCAATTATATTCAGCTAACAATCATACAACACGCAAATCATATCAATTTAACTCACAAATTCAAAAACCCCCAATTAATCATACCTATGAACCCTAGAATCAAAATATGGAATTACATAAAACTAGGCATAATAATCGAAGCAATAATATGTTAAACATACATAATCTTCAACAAAATCAACCAGTAACACATAAACACACCCCCACACTTGTTTTCCACATAAACCCTAGTTAAGATTGAAATTAAGCATGAGAAAAAGAGAAAACAAACAAGAAGATGTTAGATCATACCCTAGCCATGTTGTTATTGTTGATTAGATGAAGATTCATGAGTAAATTTCGAGTTTAAGTGATGGGTTATGGTGAATGGAGAGCAAAAAATTCGCAAGGGATGAAAAAATAAGAGTGGTGGTGATGAATAAGGGCTGGAAACAGCTCTTATTACCCAACCTACTGTACCCGCCACGTTTTGCGACAGGGTGTCGCGTTTCGCGATAAGTTTGATTCCCACGCGATGAAACAGGTTAAAACGCGACAACTTATGGGGTACGGGACTGATCAAACCATCGCGTTTTGATGGTGTCTGTCGCGATCCGTGACGTTTTTTTCCAAGTTTTATAATGTTTTTGGATTTTTCATGGTTTATCAATTAAAGAAAAAATACACACAAATTACCTAACAAATACAAACTCTACAAAATTGCTTTTTTAACGAGTCGTTTTCTCGACTCTTTCCTTCGCTCAAGCATCTTTCGGGTAGAAGGTGAGGTCCTCCTTCTCGGTGTTGTCGAATGCTTCGTTATACAACTTTAACCGATGACCATTCACCTTAAAGCTTTTCCCCTCTATATCAAACAATTCTACATGCCCGGCCGGAAAAGCTTTCTTCACCACGAATGGACCGGACCATCGTGACCTAAGCTTTCCGGCGGAGAATTTGAATTTAGATTGAAATAACAAAACTTTATCGCTCAGTTCAAATTCTTTTCTCATCTTCAAACGCGCATCATGCCATAACTTCGTTTTCTCTTTATAAATGCGCGAATTCTCATAAGCATGGTTTCGCAATTCCTCAAGTTCATGAATTTGCAAAAACCAATGTTCCCCCCTTCATTAAGGTCGGTATTACACTGTTTAAGTGCCCAATACGTCTTATGCTCCACTTCAACCGGCAAATGACACGCTTTTCCGTAAATGAGACGGAATGGTGTGGTACCAATGGCCATTTTATATGCAGTTCGAAATGCCCATAGCGCGTCATTCAACTTCCGGTTCCAAATCTTAGGATTATTTTCCACCGTTCTTTCAAGAATGCGTTTTAGTGCGCGGTTAGTATTCTTAACTTGGCCACTCGTTTGAGGGTGGTAAGCCGTGGAGAAACGGTGGGTTACACCGTACTTCTTGAGCACCTTCTCGAGTAGTTGATTTGCAAAGTGTGTACCGCGATCACTAATCAAGGCCTTTGGAAGCCCGAAACGCGAAAAGAGATTTTTAAGGAAGTCAACGACGACTCTTGCGTCATTAGTAGGTAAAGCTTTGGCCTCCGCCCACTTTAACACGTAGTCAACCGCCACAAGGATGTATTTGCATTTGTTGGATGCGGGAAAAGGTTCCATGAAGTCTATCCCCCAAATGTCAAATATCTCACAAACTTGAATACTTGTTTGGGGCATTTAATCTCTTTTGGAGATGTTTCCCCCCCTTTGGCAAGCGTCACAAGTTTTGATAAAGGCACTAGCATCTCTAAAAATGGTAGGCCAATAGAATCCCGAATCGAAGATTTTCTTAGCCGTATAATTAGCTCCAAGATGCCCACCCGTAGGTCCTTGGTGACAATGCTCAAGAATTTGTTGAGCTTCCTTCCCATAAACACAACGACGAATCACTTGATTTGCCCCTATTCGAAAAATATGTGGGGCATCCCAAAAGTAAAACTTAATATCCGCAAATAATTTCTACTTTTGTTGGTAAGTTAAACCTTTGGAAAGAATGCCCGCGGCTAGATAATTAGCAATTTCGGCGAACCAATGATTTTCAGATTCAATTTCAATACCCATAAGGGACTCATCGGGGAATGTATCATGAATGTCTGATTCATCGAGTTCCTCTAGGTTTGATTTCCAAGACGAGATAAATGATCCGCGGCTAAATTTTCGGCACCCTTTTTATCCTTGATCTCGATGTCAAATTCTTGGAGAAGAAGAATCCAACGAATGAGTCTAGGCTTAGCATCTTGTTTGGAGAACAAATACTTAAGGGCCGAATGATCGGTGAAAACGACCGTTTTAGACAACACCAAATATGACCTAAATTTATCAAACACAAAGACGACCGCAAGGAGTTCCTTTTCAGTGGTGGTATAATTTAATTAAGCCCCTGTAAGTGTCTTACTCACGTAGTAAATAGGTTTAAAGTGATTAACGTGGCGTTGACCTAAAACCGCGCCTAGCGCGAAATCACTAGCATCACACATAAGCTCGAAAGGATGTGACCAATCGGGAGATACCATGATAGGAGCGTGTGTGAGCTTTTCTTTTAAGAAGTTGAAGGCATTCTCGCACTCGATATTCAAGTCGAATGGAACGTCCTTCTCAAGGAGTTTGATCAATGGTCGGGCAATCTTAGAAAAGTCCTTGATGAACCTTCTATAGAATCCCGCGTGACCAAGAAAACTACGAATGGCTTTAACGTTTGTAGGTTTAGGAAGGCCCGAAATAACATCAATTTTGGCCTTATCAACCTCAATACCTACAAGAGAAATTTTGTGCCCTAAGACAATGCCTTCCTTCACCATGAAGTGGCATTTTTCCCAAATGAGAACAAGGTTTGATTCCTCGCACCTTTTTAGCACTTTTTCAAGATTAGCAAGACACGCGTCGAAAGAGTCTCCAAAGACGGAAAAATCGTCCATGAAAACTTCCATGAAGTCCTCGATCATGTCATGAAAGATGGCGACCATACACCTTTGGAAGGTGCTCGGGGCATTGTATAACCCGAATGGCATTCACCGATAAGCAAAGGTACTGAAAGGACAAGTAAATGTGGTTTTATCTTGGTCCTTCGGATCGATGGGGATTTGGAAGTAGCCTGAAAATCCATCTAAGAAGCCGTAGAACTCCCTTCCTGCCAAATGCTCAAGCATTTGATCGATAAATGGAAGCGGGAAGTGATCCTTCCTAGTGGCATCGTTCAAACGACGATAGTCTATACAAACTCTCCACCCTGTGACGGTACGAGTAGGAACAAGTTCGTTCCTCTCGTTGAGAACAACAATCATGCCCTCTTTTTTAGGCACAACTTGAACATGGCTTACCACGGGCTGTCCGAGATGGGATAGATTAACCCGGCATCGAGCAATTTAACCACCTCTTTTTTAACGACCTATTTCATATTCAGGTTTAGACGACGTTGCCTTTGTACCACGGGTTTAAAATCATCTTCCATTAGGATTCGATGAGTACAAAAGGCCGGATTGATGCCCGGTATGTCTGAGCTTTTCCAAGCTATTGCCCTTTTGTGGGATTTAAGAACGGAAACCAACCGACCCTTTTGGTCGCCGGTAAGTGTAGAAGAAATAATAACCGGCAATTGGGATGTACCTTGAAGATAAGCATATTCCATGTGAGGTGGAAGCTCCTTAAGCTCCAAGGTGGGCGGTTCTTCGAGAGATGTTTTGATACGGAATTCATTTTTCAACCGGATAGTTTCAAATGATTCCGATTCTTTAAGCTCATCCTCTTTAAGCAATTCCTCCAACTCAACTTCCGGGTCAAAGTCACCGTTGACTTCACCCATCATGATTACATCCGACGTGTCTACACTTAATAACTCCTGCAAATCATGCTCAACACAATCGTTAATAACATCAATAGCAAAACATTCATCATCGGTTGAAATAAGGTGTCTCATGGCTTTATTTATGTGACAAATCACCCTCTCATTCCTAACACCTAAGTTAAGTTGTTCTTTTTGAACGTGGATGATAGCATCCGCGGTGTTGAGGAATGGTCGACCTAAAATAATGGGCACCTTAGTGTCCTCTCTCATCTCCGCGAAATCAACTAGGAATACAAGTGACTCAACCTTTACCAATATGTCCTCGGCTATTCCAATGGGGGTATCAAAAGAGTGGTTCGCTAAGCGAATCCCCATTCTTGTAGGTTTCAAGTCTCCTAGGCCGAGTTTAAGATATAACGAATACGGCATAAGGTTAACACTAGCACCTAAGTCGGCAAGTGCATCGTACACTTACGAATTACCCATAACACAAGGGATAAGAAAACTACCCAGGTCTCCCAATTTTGGAGGCATCTTGCTCTTTTTCAAGATGACTGAACATTCCCTATGGAGGAATGCGGCAGATACCTCATGGTACTTACCTTTCTTGGAGATAAGATCTTTGAGGAACTTCCCATAGTTAGGAATCCCCTGGAGTACTTCCGCGAGTGACATGTTCACGCTAATCTGTTTAATCATGTTTGCAAATTTCTTATATTGACTAGCGAGCTTATCCTTTTTCAACACTTTCGGGTAAGGAATTGGCGCTTTGAACTCCTTCAGCGGCGGTGATTTAGTTATGATCTCCGGCGGATCATCTTGCTTTTGCTCTTCATCAGTCGGCTTGTCACTCTTAGGCTCATCATCCTTTAGCTCCTCATTGGTAGGTACCTGCAAAACATTAGGAGAAACAACAGGAGGAGACTTCGGAGTCTTCTTGTTAATAACCAAACCACTTCAAGTGGTTATAGCATTCACGTGCTCATTTGTAGCTGGCCCTTTATTATTCGGATTTGACTGCGTATTAGATGGGAGAGCACCCGATGGTCTCTCCGATAAAGATTGAGCAATACGCCCCACATCCCGTTCCAAGTTCTGAATCGAGGCCTGTTGATTTCTAACTTGCAGCTTTGTAGATTCACCATCTTGCCTCAAAGCAGTGATACTCTCGTCCATTTTCATGATAAAACCCCTTAGCAAATCTTCCAACAGAGGCATCTTATTTTCTGGCTGCTGAACTGGTGGCATAGGCTGCTGAAAATTTCTAGGCGGTGCTTGCCGATTTCTGTTATTAAACCCAGGCGGCCTATACGGATATACCTTCTGATTACCTTGATAAACCTGATTACCACTCTGATAATTGTTAGCACCCGTAATATTTGCTTGGTTGAAAAATTGTCTCCCACCCGGAAATTCACTAAGAGAAAAATCACCCTTCTTGACATAACCCAGATAATTAGCCTGTTCCTCCATTGACGCTTGATCACAATCTTTCGTCAGATGCGGTCCTTGACACAATTCACAACCAGCTTTCATAGCATGCATCTCTTTAGTCATGGACTCCATTTGTCTCTTAACAGTAGCAAGTTGAGCTTTAACTGAAGCAAGCTCGTCACTAGTTTCGGTACTAGCAACATGAGAAGAGCGAGAAACATCCATCTCTTGATGCCAATCATATGAGTGTGTAGCCGTTTCGGAGATGATGTTGTAAGATTCATCCGGAGTCTTTTTCATCAAAGAACCACCTGCAGCAATATCTATTTCTTTCCTCGTCAGCACATTAACACCTTTATAGAAGATCTGGACCTTATTGAAGTTGTTCAACCCATGTTGAGGACAATTACGTAACATCTTACCAAATCGTGTCCATACATCATAAAGTGTCTCATCTAGCTTTTGAGTGAAGTGATTAATGTCACTTTGCAATTGAGCAGCCTTAGAAGCTGGAAAGAAACGCAACAGAAACTTATCTTCCATCGTAGTCCAATTATCAATATCACCTTCAAGCAATGATTCTAACCAGTCCTTGGCGTCATCTTTCAATGACCAAGGAAAAACCCTCAAGTAGATAACTGCATCTTCGACATTCGTAATCTTGAACAAATTACAAATACTCTTAAAATTCCGAAGATGCTCGAATGCATCCTCTTTCGGTGTACCCCTGAACTGACATTGATGAGTTATCATGTTAAGAATCTGCCCATTAACCTCAAAACTTGTGTTGACTGTCGGTTATCTAATGGCATGTCCATTACCAGCCCTCGTGGCCTTCATTAAAGCTTCCATGGATTGACCTTGCGCTGGTTCACCCATTGTATCTTCTTCCTTCTTGATATATTCAAAATCCGGAATATAAAAAGGTAATTCAGTGAAACCTTCGGCGACTTCCTGTTCAACTTTAGCTTTGCTGCATGTATGGTAAACTCTAGACGGTTCCAGAGTTCTTAGTACCTAACCTGCGATCACACCACAGCAAACAATCCGTGTAAATCAGAAAAATAACAGAAAAGTAACTTCTGCAAGAATAAAATTCTTACAAAAGGATCGAATAACTAAAAGCTTAAACAAGTTTCCAATTTAAACACCGCTCCCCGGCAGCGGCGCCAAAAAGTTGATGTGTAATTTCGTACTCTAAATTATCAGCTAAATACCTATCGATTATCACACAATACAGGCAACTATAACCAGTTCGTGTAGTAATTAAACAAGTACTTGACCAATTCGTTCCACAGAGAGCAGTCAATTAAAAACTTGAACTATTAATTATTCTAAGATTTAAAAGTTGAGTTTTGTTGTCAAACTAAGTAAATGCGAAAATTAATTAAACTTAATTCAAAAAGAGACAAAGGTATCCACTTAGACTCAATTCCCTAGGCTAGGATTGCTCATTCAAAACCGTTAATTAAACAATTATGATAATGTGAAACTGTATTTATCTTTCGATTCCTACAGTTTAAGATTAGCCACCTAAGTATAACTGTCGTTAACCTAGAGTTACTAACCAATTCACAATGATATTACTCAAGATTATAGTCTAACTTAGGTTGGTTTGGTGTCCCTTACAACCTCACAATTATTAGAACTAATTTCAACCTTAACCACTGTACGATTAATTTTATTATCGGTGTCCCTCATAAAATCTCACGTATTCCTAAATTATTCACGTTCAATAATCTAGTAAAAGCTATCAATCAATTTAACTATCGTTAGTTAATCAATGACTTCCGTGATCTAACAATCAATAAACTTTAATAACGATGGATCTTAGTTAGACATAAAATTGTGTAAATAATTGTATTTAACCAAAAGATCGCAATCCATCACCTAGGTTCATGCATCTAAGTGAATACTAAAGATTTAGCTACTCATGGCAAAGCAAATAACATATAAATAAAAAGAACAATTAAACATAAACATAATATCAAATAAAGAATAAAATAATAAAAGTTAATATAAAGATTAAACTAACCAAGCTTGATGTACTAGGTTAAAACCCTTGCAAAACAATGTAGAAAGACAAAGAAATTCGTAACTAAGTTGCTGTAGGCTAAAATTCGGAATAAAAACTGCATGCCCTTAAATTGGGGTGAAAAACGAGTATTTATAGAAGCAGAAAAATAAAGCTGGAACCGCCACGCGTCGCGATCCGCGACAAGCCCATAGCGAACTGCGACTAACCAGAACGCGATAGAGTGACTTGGGATGCGACATTTTGATCAGTTCAACCTCTTTTCCATTGTCGCGTTCTGATGCTCTTCATCACGTATCGCAATGACTGAAACGCGATAAACCTTCTCCAGACGCGATGGAAACTGATTTTTTCACCCGATGCACGTTCATCTTCAACTCTAACTTCGTTTTGGCTATATCTTCAATAGAATCACCAATAATGAGCTAACGAACCATATCTTGACCTTTTCTCCAGTTTGAACTCAAACATTCCAAAATCTTATTCAAAGTCTTTAAAATACCAATAAAATGGAACAAGATAACGCCCAAAATATATGTATAAAAATGGCGTTATCAATATATAATTAATTAAACTTACTCGAATTTCAAACAAATCAAATCTTTATCCGCCGAAGGTACTTCCGACCATGTCTCGTAATGTTTCGAAAACTTCGGGTTCCTAACAACACTCGCTATCATACGATTAAACATCGCACAATTTGGGCCTATCGCAGTAGCCGTATTATATTTAATATCAAAATCAATATCTAAATTCTTCCCCAGCGTATCACGCTTTTTCCTTAACCCCGCGTTTTTCGATGGTCCCCGTTTCCCACTGCCCCTCGCACCGCCCCCCGCACCGACCATAAGAACAAGGAGACAAAACAAATACATCTGCATAAACACAAGTAAATAAACACAAGTAAAGTGAATATATATATATATATATATATATATATATATATATATATATATATATATATATATATATATATATATATATATATATATATATATATATATAACAGCAACAATTTTTAACAGTTTTTTTTAATAGCAGCAGCAGTTTTTTAATTTTTTTCAGCAACTATATATATATATATATATATATATATATATATATATATATATATATATATATATATATAAAAGAAAAAAAACTGCAAACTGCTAGTGCAGCAGCAGTTTTTTTTATAAAACAACAGCAACAGTTTTTTTTTCTTTTTTAGCAGCTATATATATATATATATATATATATATATATATATATATATAACAGCACATAATTTTTTTTAACAACTAGATATACATATACATAGATATAGATATACATATACATAGATATAGATATACATATACATATAGATATACATATACATATAGATATACATATACATATACATATACATATACATATACATATACATATACATATACATATACATATACATATACATATACATATATATATATATATATATATATATATATATATATATATATATATATATATATATATATATATATATATATATATATATATATATATATATATATATATATATATATATATGTATATGTATATAAACATATTCATTGAAATATTAATCATTTGATTACAACAACTAGCGTTTTTTTTATAAAGACAACAATTACATATCAATAATCTGCTTCATCGCTAGAGTAAGCTCCATTTTCAGGAATTTGGGGATCGAGCTCATCGTCGGCCACCACATCGTCCGGATCATCACTGATATCATGAGGAAGGATAATATGATCTAGATCACAAATGAAATCATCATCATCATTAACTACTTCTGTAGGTAGATTAAAATGAATTGATGTTGATTCTCCGGGTACACTCATACTTGTATAAGTCATATTATCCAAATCCGCATCAAGACTAAGTTCGGATGAATTGATGTCGTGTACAACATCACGCTGTGTAGTGTCTTCGATAATGTCTCTGTCCCAGAGTTTTCGATGATTTACCTCATGAACGACCTTCCAGGTAGAATTTTTAGAAGGATCGTCAATGTAAAAGACTTGTTGAGCTTGTGTTGCCAAAATGTATTGATCATCTTTGTACCACTCATCTTTCTTGTCAATACTAGTTATGTTATTTACTGTAATTTTACGTTTATGTTTTCGGGTGCTCTCAGTCTTGAACCACCGACATCTGAATAACACGACACTATATGCACCACCATAATGCAGCTCAACAATATCTTCCAACCGGCCATAATAGATAGTTTTATTTTCTGCGGGTGTTGCAATTTCACTATTTTGTGTTGTGCGTCGATCATCACGACTGCAAACCACAAACCTGACACCATTCACATTGCAGGCACTGTAATGGTTAGAGGTACCCAACGGTCCTTCAGCTAGAGAGAACAATTCATCGCTAACCTTCGACGGATCAACTAACCGTAGTTCACGGACCTATTATAAAAATATAAAAATTGAAAGTTTGAATAAAAATAGTTATCAAATGTAAATTATATATGTATATGTACATATATAATGAGTTCACCTTCTTGGTCAACCAACAAGGAAAATGTGTTTTCATGTCAACACCGGTATTCTCTGCTGCAAAGTGACTGTAAATGTTCAAAAGAATTGTTAATATGATCAACGTTTACACAGTTTAGTCATTATAACATACTTTGTAGATAAATGACTTACAGTTTGTATCCTTCGATGTCAGAACAATTGTTGTGAATATACCAATGAAGGTTATCTTGAATAGCAAGGGCCAGAGACTTGAACACACCTTTACTGATAAATTTACATAGCGATTTGAAAACACGAAACTCACATGACCTAGATGGTCCGTCCGCATATCTGTCAGGAAGATTAAATCTCATCTGTACACCTTCAAGAGACATTGAACATGCGGTTAATGCTTCATCGGCAACGTACCCCTCAGCTATACAACCTTCAGCCTTAGCTTTATTTCTAACATATTGTTTTAGCTTTTTATTATATCTCTCAATTGGATACATTCACCTCATGTAAACAGGCCCTCCATTTATAGCCTCTTCCGGTAAATGCATCACCAAATGAATCATTATGTCAAAAAAAAGCCGGGGGATAAATTAACTCGAAAGCACATAAAAGTTTAATCAATTGTTTTTGAGCTTTCAACATGTCTGCTACCATTAACTCTCGAGCACAAATTTGCTTAAAGAATGCGCATAACTGCATTATTGGTGTAGAGATAGTTGAGTCCAAAAACGCGTTAACTCCGACCGGTAATAATCGTTGCATCATGATATGACAATCATGAGACTTCATGTTCGTTATGTTATCATCCTTCACTTTTTTCCTGAAGTTTGATCCAAACCCGTCTGGAAGTTTAACTTCTTTAATAAATTTACAAAAACGTACCTTGTCTTTGGGTTTTAACGAGTATTTGGGAAGAGGTTTGTAAAATTGCCCGTCTTTTTTACCTTTGGTCTTAGGTTTGAGCCACAACTCTTCTCGAATTCCCAATTTTTCCAAGTCAACTCGTGCATTGTGAGTGTCTTTGGATTTTTCGTTCATTAATAAGGTACCCAAAATAGCCTCCAACACATTCTTTTCGATATGCATGACATCCAAGTTGTGTTGCAGTGGAAGATGTTTCCAATATTCAAGTTCTCGAAAAATGGAAACTTTAGTCCAGTTGTGAGGAGACTTATAATTAGAGGGATATTTTCTTTTTCACCAGTATTCTTATGATTTTTCCCGGGATTACCAACTGGTAGTATATCTTTAAGTTGGCTTTAAATCATTTTCTAGTTGAACTTTCTAGGTTTAGGGGTATGATCAACCTTACCATTGAATTGAGTGTTTTCTCTGTAAGGGTGATCCATTTCTAGGTTCTGTCTAGCGCCGAAATAAGAAATTTTGTTTTGAACACGCATTGAAGGAGTGTCCTTGTTACATGTAGGGCATGCTTTATAGCCTTGGCCACTCCAACCAGACAAACTACTACATGCAGGATAATCGTTTATGGTCCAAATAAGCATTACTTTCATTTGAAAATATGTGTTTGTAACTGAGTCTCTCGTAATAACTCCTACGGACCATAAACTCTTCAATTCATCAACTAAAGGCCTCAAGTAAACATTAATATCTTTTCCTGGTGATTTTGGACCAGGAATTAACAAAGTCAACATGAGAGAACTTTCTTTCATACATATCCACAGCGGCGTATTGTACACTGTCAATATTACTGGCCACATGCTATAAGCAGTAGACAAGTTGCCGTGTGGATTAAAACCATCAGCAGCCAACCCTAGTCAAACGTTTCTGGATTCACGTGCAAAATTCGGATATCTTTTGTCAATTTCTTTCCACGCTCGACCATCTACCGGATGACGCATCTTACCCTCTTCCGTGCACCGTCCAGTAGCATGCCAGGTCATATCCTTTGCAGTGTGTCTGGAACTGTACAAATGTTTTAGTCGTGGAGTTATAGGAAAACAACGCAAAATTTTATTAGGAACTTTCTTCCCCGTTGTGCGTTCAGCTTTCCATCTACTCTCTTTACATATTGGACAATTTTCTAAATCTTGATATTCCTTATAAAACAAACAACAATCATTCTTACAAGCATGTATCGCTTCATACCCTAAACCGATCTTTTTCATCCACTTCTTAGTTTTGTAATATGATGGCGGAATTGTGTTATCTTCAGGATGTGATTGTTTGAGTAATTCTAACAATTGGTAAAATGAAGTATTTGTCCATTTATTCAAGACCTTAATGTGTGTTAACTTGGCTAAAAACTCTAACGAGGACATCTTGCTACCAGCATATAGCTCGGTTTGGGTGGAGTCAATTAAATCCTCCAGATCAGTTGCGGTCGTGTCATTCATAGTCTCATCGTCATCCGGTCCTTCCTCTGGATCAACACTAGGGGGTTCTTCCCCCTGAATATCGTGCATAAAATTTCTGAGAGGGTCTGGTGTGTTGTGTACTTCTGGCGGTTGTGGTTGTTCACCATGATGCCACCATATTTCATAAGAGGGTTCAAATCCATGTTGCATTATATGTTTTTTTACTTCTTTAAGTTTATTTATTCTCGTATTACCACATTCTTTACACGGTCAACTACACTTACCCTCATGATTCAAATGGTTTTTACACCTCTCAATAAAGGTTTCGAGACCAACATGAAATGCAGGGTCAAATTGATGTCGTATAGTAATCCAACTCTTATCAATCGTCATAGATATTACCTAATTAAATCAAGTTTACAACAACAAAAAACTTTTATAGTACAATAACTTGTTATATATATAATTAAGGTCGGGTAGTCCAACTATGAAAGGCAACCTAACCCACTCTTTGAATGTTTTGTCTCAACTATGGATGCGTATAATGAATTTACTAGTTACCAAAAATTCGGCAGCATTTCCCCTAAACTCCCCAAATATGTCGTATTAAACGCATATTTGTAGGAGTAAATGGAAAATGTTTACCAAATTTTTCGTAACTATTAAATTCATTATACACATCCACATCCTAAAAGAGACAAAACACGCAAAAAGCAGTCTCAAAAAGGGGACCTTCCAAAGTTAATTTTTAATAAATTAACCTTGGACGGGTATTCTATAGGATTGGTTAATTTAGAACCTAAGGTATTACTAATACGAAATTAACCACTAAATAACCAAATGTCAAACATAATAATTATACTTATTTATACAACAATAATAAACATAATAACATTTATACAACAATAAACATAATCAAACATAATACTTATACTTATATACTAATATATACATATATATAAGTATATATATATATATATATATATATATATATATATATATATATATATATATATATATATATATATATATATATATATATATATATATATAAGTATTCAAAGTATCATCAAACAAAACCCACCACTTTAATTTTATTCAATTTTATTAATTTTAATTACTTGTTCTTATCAATTTCATCACCAAACCCACCACTTTAATATCTAAATTCGAATTTAAAATCTAAAAGTATTCAAAGTATCATCAAACAAAACCCACCACTTTAATTTTATTCAATTTTATTTATTTTAATTACATGTTCTTGACAATTTCATCACCAAACCCACCACTTTAATATCTAAATTCGGATTTAAAATCTCAAATATTCAAAGTATCATCAAACAAAACCAAAATTACAAACTAAGCATGAAAATCATAAGCCTAAACATTATCAAACACAACAATCTTCCTAAAATAACCCAAAATTTTCGGATTTCTAAATTCATAAATGAAGAACAACCAAACTTTTCAAAAAAAAAATGAAGAACATACCTTGTTTGCACTTTGGGATGGAAGATTAGGTTGGATTGCTTGTTGAATAGCTTCAATTAGCCTGAAATCGCCTGAAATTGCCGAAGCTTTTTAGATGTGTTTTTTTGTAAAAGTGATAAAAAAAGCAACAGGCGGCTGTTTTTAGTATTATTTTTTCCGAACGACCCCTTTGCAGACGACTAATCGTCCGGAATTGTGACGGAGGGAAATTTTTGGGATAAGCCCGCCACTTTTTCGTGAAAAGTTAAAAATTTATTAATTTTCTTTTTATTATTAATTTAAACTTATATTTAACTTACATAATTATTATATTTACTTTTTTGATATATTATTAATCCCTAATAAATATCTTATTATTAATTAAATAATTATAAATTTTATTAATTAACATAAATATAAATATATATGTTTTTATATGAATACATAATTTCAATAAATATTTTATATATATTTTGGTGAAATTATTAAATTTTTTATATAATTAATTTGAAATCTTTTAGTAATTTGTATTTTTTATCATCGTCAAAAATCATTATCATCATCGTCATCATCATCATCGTCATCATCACATCATCACTTTCATCATCGTCGTCATCGTCATCGTCTTCATCGTCATCGTCATCATCATCATCATCATCGTCATCATCATCGTCGTCATCATCATCGTCATCATCATCATCGTCATCATCGTCGTCATCATCATCGTCGTCATCATCATCGTCGTCATCATCGTCGTCATCATCATCGTCGTCATCATCATCGTCGTCATCATCATCATTGTCATCATCATCATTGTCATCATCATCATCATCGTCATCGTCGTCATCATCATCGTCGTCGTCATCATCCTCGTCATCATCGTCATCATCATCGTCGTCATCATCATCGTCATCATCATCATCGTCATCATCATTATCGTCATCATCATCATCGTCGTCATCATCGTCATCGTCATCATCATCATCGTCATCATCATCATCATCGTCGTCATCATCGTCATCATCATCGTCATCATCATCGTCGTCATCATCATCGTCGTCATCATCATCATCGTCATCATCATCATCGTCATCGTCGTCATCGTCATCGTCGTCATCATCATCGTCGTTATCATCATCATCATCATCATCATCGTCGTCGTCATCATCATCATCGTCATCATCGTCGTCATCATCATCATCATCGTCGTCATCATCATCGTCGTCATCATCATCCTCGTCATCCTCGTCATCATCATCGTCGTCGTCATCATCGTCGTCGTCATCATCATCGTCATCATCGTCATCGTCATCATCGTCATCCTCGTCATCGTCATCCTCATCATCATCATCGACGTCATCATCATCATCATCATCTTCGTCATCGTCGTCATCATTATCGTCATCATCATCATCATCGTCATCATCCTCGTCACATGTGACGTCAAATCTTTGGCGAGAAACATTTGGTGGGAAATTTTTGGCCGGAAAACATATGATGGCTTTTTGTGCGGGAAAATTCTTCTATATAACTAGCCCACTAATCACAACACTAGATTACTGCAACAATATGGCTGATAATTACCATTATGGTCTAGTGGAAACTTTGCCTGTGAAATTTTGTCGATCTTGTGGTTCAAAGATGGTTCTCAAAACTTGCTTGACTGATGAGTACCAGTATGTCGACGATATTATGGTTGTAGTGGTAGGTTCGGCACTTTGATGTCTGGACTTTGTATAAAGCAAAAAATTTGGATTGATCTGCTCGGTCTGATAGGGCGCTTGAAGTGATACCAGAATTGTTAACGTCCAAAAAAGATCTAGAACGTTCACTCAAAACCGCAAAACGTCAAGCAAAAATGTCGAAACTGATGTTAATTTGTACTTTTGTAGCATTTGTGTCATATTTCATTTTCAACTAACTGATGTAATCCCCTTTGGAAGTATTGTGTTGTAGTTTGTAGTTTCAGAATTAATTTCAGTTTCTAGTATTTCAGTTTCAGAATTAGTTTGTAGTTTCAGAAATAATTTCAGTTTCTAGATGTAGTGGTAGGTACTTAACATCCACTATTTCAATAGTATGCATCTTCATGGTTGATGCTGACGTCAGCCATTTATCATCTAATCCACCACCACCACTTCCACCACCAACACATAAATACTGTTACATAACAACGTTACATAACACCGTTACAATACACCGACACATAACACCATTACATTACACCGACACATAAACACCGTTACATTAGGGCGGGAAACATTTGGGCGGGAAACAATTGATTATAACTTATACATGCCTAAATATGTTTATTTAAAAATATGGCTGAAGCATACTGACTAAAGCCTAATTAACCCCTAATTTAACCCAGTGAAGACCTCGAAGTTCTTCCTCAGGATATTCCAAAATGTGACATGGCCATACTTGTGTGTCGTACTGCAGTTCCATTCAGAACCGTAGAATGTTCAGGCATCCTTTACGTGTATTTACTAGTATTGGTGTGGTTGAAGGTCTGGTGGGACGACGTCCGATAACCACGTTACCTATCGACCGGTCCTTCGTTTCTGAAACATCGGCAACATCGAGCTCATGTTCTGAAAGTTCGTCTACTAAATCGGATGCTCGTAGTCATCCTCGTCGTCGTTATTAGTGTGTTTCAATACTAGCAACTTTGTAGTCGTGTGCTTGAAGTGTGTTTAATTCAGTAAGTGTGTTTAAATTTAGTAAGTGTGTTTAATTTTAGTCGTGTTTAATTCAAAAAAATTCATTTGTCTACTTAAATATTGCTCTTTATATATAATAATCGATTTATCTACTTAAAATCCGTTTTCATTGAAAACAAATGACAACAACATAACAATTTCATTAAACATAACTAATACAAACGATACAAATACAACACAATAAAATATTAAAACAACGACATAATTAAACTGAAACACAATAAAATATTACGCAAACGACATAATTAAACTAATACATAATAAAAGTTTCTTCATCTTCTAAAAGTAAGTAAAGAGAAATTCGTCCGGAACGCCAATTGACGGTTTCTTTTATACTGCACCACTGTTCTTCTGTACGAAGATACTTAGCGGACAATTCTGGAACACAATCATCTTCAAAATACAAAACGTCAGTGTTCAAACGGTACATTTTCTTTCAAGAATTCTAACAAATCCTCTAAACCAAGGTCGCGAACGTCAATTTCTTCGAACGAAGCTTTCGAACCACGCGTATAATCGTACTCTTTATTTTCATTACGGAATTTACTACCGTAATACACGTCAAATGAGACGATAATCGGTGAAGTCGTTATCATTTTTATATTGAGAAGTTTTTAAAAATTTAGTTGATGGGTTTGATGATTGTGTGTAGGTGTATAAATACGCAAAAACAATCAGAACTAAAAATCGCCCGGAAAGCTTCCTGGACGATAAATCGTCCGGAAAGGTATTCCCGCCATTTTTTTTGGAGCCAAATTTTTTGGAACCAAAAATTCTCTCGGGCACCTTTCCGAACGACAAGGAGTCGTCCGGAAAAGTCTGGTCAAAAAGCGAGACTGAAAAGCTGTTTTTTGTCATTTAGCGGACTTTTGTGGACGACAAATGTCGTCCGGAAAGGTGTCGTCTGAAAAAGCTCTTTTTCTAGTAGTGTAATGCTGAGGTTACATTTTATTTTTATTTTTCCTGTTTTTATTTTAATTGTATTTATATTATTTATATTTTTTTCAAATGAAAGATAAAAAACGGCAAACATATATTAAATAAAAAACACATATTATTAATACCATTACTAATAAAAAAAAGTACATAATTAAATTCCCAATAAAGAAAAATTACATTTATTAAAATTCCTAAAAAAGAAAAATTACATTTATTTAAAATCATAAAAAAGACCTACAAACATAAACTGCTGATCGGCATTAGACGGGAAGTTGTATGCACCCATTTGGCTACGAGCATACTTTTTAAGATTTTGAAGATGTATCTTATCTTCGGGGTCTTCCAATGTTGCCGATGATCTCCCCAACAAATCCATGTGTGCTAACGCGGTTTTCATTTTAACATACTCATTGAATTTGTTATACGAATCTATTTTTACTGATGCCACTTCTTCTATTTTGTCCATAAATTCTTCAACCCTTGACGAACTCTAACTTTTACCTCGAGAAGACGCTCCCGCGTCCAAAGAAGCCGAAGTCTTTTGTGTTTTCTTTGTCTTTTCGAGTCCGATTGGACGCGTCATCTGTACGTCCCCAAATAACTCCGCCTCAAAGTCTTGAGAGAGGCTTATCAGGTCTCCTTGAGTTTCACCAACACCCGCCTCAAAGTCTTCCCGATCGCGAATAACCGGAACTTTTGGCAAGTTCCACTTTGGATGTTGTTTCAAGAAATAAAAGGCATCCTTTAAATTAAAACTTTTACCATAAGTATTAAAATATGATTGCGCCGTGTCTTTGAAAATGTCCTCGTCATTTGCACCACTACGCCAATTATCCTTTATATCATTGAAAATTGGTAAAAACTCCGTACAAGCCTTGTTAACTCCTCGCCATTTCGAAGATAAAGAATCCTCATTTCGGAACCATCCATATTCATTATTATTAAACTTTTCCATAACCGACCCCCAAAAAGTATTACCATTTTGGCCTCGACCAACAATTGGATTCTCTGACGTGTCGCAAAAACACTCCGCCAACCATACAAGCTCTTTTGGCGGCCACGATTTTTGTGGTTTTTGCCGCGAACTAGTTTCCTCAACCGCTTTCCCTATTAATAAATATGTTAATAAATATATATGTATATAATTATACTATTAATAATTATACTATTATACTAAACAGTATACTATATATATAATTATATAATTATACTATTAATTAATATATATTATATATATAATTATACTAACAGTTTACTATTAATATATATATATATATATATATATATATACATATATATATATATACATATATATATATATATACATATATATATATATACTAACAATATAATATAATACTAAATATAAATAAAAATAGTGTATATAAAATATATCGAACCTTTATCCTTTTTAGTGTGTTTTCGCGTTGCCCGTGGTAGGGATTGTGTATCCATGATTGCCGATCTTGTGTTTGTGGTAGCGTTTGTTGGTTTGGTAAAATTTGTTGTTGTTGGTTTGGAAACATTTGTGGTTGTGATTGATACATTCGTTGTTGATAGAACGCCCATTGTTGTTGTTCATAAGTTAACGCTTGATTTACACCGAATAAATTACGACCGACGTTTGCCAAATTTTGCGGACTAGGTGTAAGCATCGGTCGGTTTGAAACTCCGGGAGCATTTGGACTCCCGAAAATCATTAGATTCGTAAACGAAGTTGTGTTGTTTATTTGTGGATCGGAATCATTAACTTTATTGCGAGGCGTGTTTTGGGTGTTAGGAGAATTAGACTTTTTTTTTTGTTGAGTCTGTGTAAAAAAATGAAAGTGTTTAAGTTGGATGTGTAGTTGAAGTAGATGTGCTTAAGTTGTAGTGTATATGTAAATATATATAGGGAAATATTAATGAAAAAAAAAACAGTCAACACCTCAACGGTCAAAAACCAACATCCAATCAGGTTCGGCCAAGTGTCAAGACACGCGTTTCTTCTCATGTTTCTTCTTCGCCGACGCTGGAGTGACGCAGTCAAGTGACGCCGGGATACGGTTGGTTTTCGCGTTTCTTGGCTGCCACGGGGGCAAGTGACCCCGTCACTTTGCCACGATACGAATGGTCTAAATCAAACTGCCCTCACTTTTCTTCCAAATTACTCACCTCCTTCGCCAGTTGAGATCAAAGCCTCCATCTCCATCACCACAACATCATCCCTCTACCGCAGTTAATACACTCACCGCTACATCTGCAACCACAAAATAAAGGAGAGAGGTGATTCAGATATGTTTCTTCATTTTTTCCTAATTTTGAGTGAAATTTGGAGGTCAATTTTAGAGTTTTCGTTTTAATTTTTGACTTACGTTAAGTTTTATGTTCTTTTTTCACATTTTCTTTCGAATTTTATTTATTGGCTGTAGCATAAATTGCTAAAATTTATATGGCTGCTGATATTGCTGAATATGTGGTGATGGCTGTGTTTCAACTTAAGTGACCATCGCTTTTTTTTCTTTGCATTCATTTTTATTCGGATATTACTTCAGTTTCATGTGGGTGTTTCAGATTTGTAAGTTATGTTTGTCCTTACATTTATCTGTTTTAGTTGGTGCCTTCGCTAGCCATTTTCACAAACAACCTCTTAGAAATTCTAATTTGATTTTATGATTGCCCATGTCTGATTTTCCTCGGAATTATTCCGTTACATTTATGTGTTATATTACAATTTATATGATT
The DNA here is from genome assembly GCF_046630445.1 of Rutidosis leptorrhynchoides. NCBI lineage: Eukaryota > Viridiplantae > Streptophyta > Magnoliopsida > Asterales > Asteraceae > Rutidosis > Rutidosis leptorrhynchoides. The sequence goes on along the minus strand of NC_092336.1, from coordinate 52,823,539 downwards.
ATGATTATTAGTGTTATATGTGTATATGTTTGTTTTGTGGAGTGTTTGTCTGTTTGATGGAGCCTACGTGTCCTTACGTGTGTAAACGTCGGCCTGCATTTGTTTCCTATCTTACATATTTGGAACTAGGATTACCTTGAATTTTTTATTTATTTATTTTTTTTTCTAATTTGTTTCGTATGTATCTTCTACTTTTCCAGGTAATCAAGTCTGCCACTTCTTTGTGTTTCGACTTTCACTGCAAAACTGTTGTCTTTCTTCTGCAATGGTAACTTTATAAGTAGTATTTCCCTATTTATTGATTTAATAAGATTTTATTTGCTTCTTCCCTTGATTTAATGACTTTATTTTGTTGTCATCATGCTATTTTAGCTTATTAGGTTTTGTATTTAGCTGATTTTGGAGGTAACATGTTATTCACGTTTGAAGTCTTTAATCGACGAAGAAACACTCTTTATGATTGGTATGTACACCCTCCGTTTTCGAGTTTTCTTAAAATCTAGATGATGAATTGACTTTAATGTGGTTGATTCTTCTTTGAACTATATTACAACTTACAAGTATATTTTACGTGCACCGTTTGTTCATATGCTTCAGTGAAAAAAAGGCTAATGACACTATAAATGGCTTTTACATGTGAAAGGTTTTTAATATGTAAGAACTCAGGTTATGGCCACTATTAGTTTTAATATTAACTTATGTTTTTAAATGTGACAAGTTTTGTCAATGCTCCATCTGGAATTATCATCTCAGGTATATAGCACCATGTTTCTACCGAGTACGTATAGTTATAAACTACATGTTTCATCATGCAGAGTGGTAGCAGATGAGACTTTCAAGTAGGTAATGAAGTGAACTCAAGTAGGTAATGAGGTAAACTACATGTTTCATCATTTGTTGGACTTCGAATTGTATATAATACATTAATGGACTAAACATGGATATGGAAGGTGTTGTGCTATATAACTGATCAGTTGTCGATAAAAAAATTTCGCCAGTACCGTTAAACTCGATAAAATTGTCAATAAAACGAAACTAACTACATTCGAAACGGACACCTTTTAAAAAACGCTAAACACAACGACAACCCGTATCTTCCCACTCACCGCGAGTTAAAATTTTTCGATAGTAGCGTCTTACTCGAAATAATTTTATGAACAAAACGATAAAAGGTACGTTCAAAACGAACACTTTTTTAAAAACGTTAAATACAACGACAACCCCTATTTTTCTGCTCACTGCGAGTTAAATTTTCCCGCCATCAACGTTAGACTCGAAATAATTTTATCAACAAAATAAAACTAACTACATTCGGCCACTTCTAAAAAAAACGCTAAATACCTCGGAGTATATTCAATACATATACACACCTAGGTACTAACTACGTGTATCTAAAAACACCCGTAGCAAAACGTTTTAACTTCTGTAAATACATACTGCTCCATTAACTATGAATTTGCAACTCAAAGGTCCCGCGGCATCGTGTAGGCCCGTTTTGCTAGTAATAATAATAATAATATAACTAGAGTCATATTAGTGTGTCACAAAAACAACAGAGCACAAACACCACATAGAAAGAGAAAAAAAGGAAGCTGAAGCAAATTTTTAAAAAGGTAACTTAGGTTGATACATTGTCCTAAACAGCTGCATTGCAATAGTAAAGCTAACCCTGAAAAGTGTCTTCGGAAACAATATTAACTTGGAACACCTTTGGTATGTTGACCACCGCTGAATCATTAAGACGAGGAAAATCAATCTTGAGTTTGGCTTGCATGAAGCCTTCTTGTATGATGCAGGCAGTTACCTTGTGATGAAGGTAACGAAAGCGTGGCAATCTAACCATCCGCTTAGGACTTGGTGCAAGATAATCGAATGATGTCCCGAGTACCATTACAAGATCTCCAACAACAAAGACTTCGAGCTAATACTTATCAAAATAAGACACGTCAGCAGTAACAGACACCGATTCAGGACATGAGCTACAACTGATGCCTAGATCAAGTAGGCGCGAATATTTGTCCTCAAGCATCTTAACCATCTTATCTGATCACATAACAGCATAATATTAATTTATAATAGTTAGTTAAATTCCCTAACAAAAGAAAAAATATAAGATACTACCTTCAAAGAAACGAATGATCTTAGTGGGAAGGTTATCAACGAACCATCTGATTATTTTATTGTTAACAGGCGGTGGCGGAGACATCGGTGAAGCTGCTGGTCTCGCAAGTTCATACAAAAGCTTACTTATGGTATCACGCGAAACCCTACCACGCATTTCTGTACATTTACGGGTATTTTGATTTATTATTACTCATCTATGAGTATCAATTAATTTAATTTATTTAATTCACCCATAAAAGGGGGTTGATAAAGAACAAGTATAGGAATAGAAATAAAAATACTGAAATACCCTTCGAATAAGGTTTGATTTCATTGGGATTTTCTTCTAGATAAGACGCGTTGAATATTTCTGCCACATCCTTCATTGTCTCAAGCAATTCTGATGCATTGATGGTCAGTTATAATTTCAATATTATTAATAACAGAAAACGAAAATCTCAAGTCAATTACTAGTATAATTTAGTAGTCAGTCCTAAACAGAAAACAAAACAAAAAAGTAACAATTAGGTAGTATACCTCTGAAACGGAAACGGATACGGATACGTTCAGGGGCAGGATCAGCACGAGCAGCAGGACCACCAGCATCACCACCATCACCATCACCATCACCTTCACCATCACCACCACCATCACCACCTCCACCACCGCCATGAGGAGTAGGGGAATCAGTTTTCCCGAATATATCAGTAAAGACACCATCACCACTACCACCAGGATCACCAGCACCATCAGCATGAGGAGGAGGAGAATCAGTTTTCCCGAATATATCAGTAAATAAACCATCTAATGGAGTAGTTCCTGGGCTTTTATCAAAAACGTCTTCGGGAGACCACCCATTGTCATCGTCTACAAATTTATCAAAATAAGACGGAAGAAGATGATTGCTATTAGTCGATAACAGACGCCTAAATCTTAAATGTTGTTGAGCTCTTGACAATCCCATCACCATCTGTTTTCCATAATTCAACAATGCCATCTGTCTTCTTCAATCTTCTATCTCTCTTTCTCTCGATACACAAACATATACGAATAACATATACGTATAGGAGGAAGGCCATTCCCTAAAAAAAAACCCCAAAAAATTAGGGAAAGCTGATTATCTTTTCCCACAAGTTATTTGCAATTTTTTTTTTTTTTAAAAGCACGAGTTATCTCCTTTAAGATCGTATTCTATATACTCCGTATTTATTAGTCTCTCCTTTTCAAAATAACATTAATGTTTGACTTTTTATTGGATTTAAGATATATAGAATTATCTAATTTGCACTTCATTTGATGTAGTTATAAAGAGTAACAAATAAATTAATTAATATATTCCAACAACCGGCGGGGAATACCTCAGTATACGATCGTGTATAGTAACTGGGAGTCCTATTACACCTAAGACCAACTTCAATTCACCAAACCAAGGTTCATCTCATGTAGTGATTGTAGACTAGTACAAGGCTATTGAGTAGACGATTGATGTATCAGACTCGATCCTATCTTTCGTAGGATGCATTCCCTACCCAATCTTTGTTTGCTTTTACTTTCATGGAAAGAAAATTAGGAGATTAGGAGACGGAGTAGAGATTAGGCTGATCCAAAACTTATCAGGAAGGGACTAGTTCGACCAAAGGAAGAAAATAAGTCGACCAACTAAGCTTACTTCTCATCAAGTCTGATTCAATTAAGAGGGAAACATTCACTTTGAGAGGGGAGATAAGTTTGCTTGTATCGCCCATCAAATAAGTGGAAGATTCATTAAACTGCGAAACATTACATGTCATAATGTAATGTGCTTACAATGTCGATAAAAGGTAACCCATCCAATATATGGTATTTAACATCCAATAAGCTGCCAAAAAAATGCGTCTCAAGCCCAAATACCACAAGTAATGCCTCGTCCTAGGCCATCGCATGGAAAACTATAACCGAAATCCTTTTTATTCAAAGTTAAATTTCCAAAATTAAAAGGGATATAATTGGAATTTAATGATATTTAATGGTTATTTAAAGAAATGGACAATAATTTTGGGACAAACAAATACAGATCTTGGACTACACCTCTATGCATCTTCTCCAACCACATTGATCGCCCACTCTGATGTCGATTGGGTCGGTTGCCCCACCACCAGATGCTCCAATTATGTTTATTGTGTTTTTTTTCTCGACAATAAAATTCTCTCATGGTCTTCAAAGCAGCAACTCACACCCTCCCATTCTAGTGTAGAGGCAGAATACCGCGGGGATTCTAATGTCGTTGCCGAAACATGTTGACTCAATAATTTTCTTCGTGAGCTTCACTGCCTACTTACTTCGCCACACTTGTCTATTATGATAATGTTAGTTTTGCCTACCTTTCCACTAATCCGGTCCAACATCAGCAGACCAAACATATTGACATGGACATACACTTTGTCCGTGACCTGGTGACGCAAGGCAGGTTCGGGTTTTACACTTGCCATCTAGATTTCAAAATGCCGACATCTTCACCATTGACCTTTCATTTGGTCTCTTTGATAAGTTTCGATCCAGTTTGAGCGTCCGGCGCACTCCCGCTCCAACTGCGGGAGATGTTAGCAGTATTAGTATTAGTATGATAGCCCATGTACTCCATAGAATGGGCCAAGCCCACTTATTATTTTTAGTTCGATTGGAAAGTTCAATGGCAAGCATGTCGTCGATCCGAATACGTCAGGTGATGTTTCTCGTTGGATTTTGTTTGGTAGTTTGGACTATGAGTTATTGATGGTGAAACAAAAGGCCATGTTTCGGTTTCCTCCCTGATTCCTATAGAAGACATTTCAAAGTCGGTTAACCATTCGGATATTGCCTCTACTTCTTTGAATGCAAATGGTTTCAACCGTCGTAAAAGAAAGTTGTTAGATGCAAGAATAAGTCAAGTATTGATGAGGTTACGGTTCGAAATGAAGGCGTTATGGAAGTGATTGACGCTAGGGATAACAATGAATCGGATATGGATCGGATGTATATATATATATATATATATATATATATATATATATATATATATATATATATATATATATATATATATATATATATATATATATATTGTTCATCCACATCCATATCCATTTAATTTTAGTTCATCCATCCATATCCATATCTAGTGGATTAAGCAGGTTAATGAATATCAATTGGATATTAAAAAATGATATAACATTTTCTAATATGCGATGAAAACAAAAACGTAGTATATAAAAAAGAAATATAACATGACACAACTACAATCTATCTACAAGAATATGTAATATTTGTCGAAAATAGAACACATTTTGTTGAATTTACTATCAAACATAAATTATGTTAAATTAAATATGTAATTTGTATTTTTATTTTGTTAGATATACATTTTTATATTGTAATATATCATAGTTATTTCATAATAAAGGTGAAAGAAAAATGTAAATCTAACGAAAAATGCATATGTAATAGTAAATATATAAGAATGTATCTATATTTATGTATTTTTATTTGTATATGTATTTCGAGTGTTAATGGATATATCCATGGATAAAATTTTTCTTCCAAGTCCATATTCATATATATTTATATTCATCCATATCCGTATCCAAATTCAATTAGGTTCATCCATATCCATCACAAAGCGGGTGGATCGGGTGGATATCCATTGGACCGGGTGGTCATTGTCATCCCTAATTGACGCCGAAAAGATTAGAGCCGGTTTTTTTATAGACTTTTGCGTAAGGTTGTTTTGCTTCCCTCGTCAGCTATTTTGGTTGGTTCCGAGTCAACAAACGTTTTATCGTATAAGTTTGATAATCATCCAGGCAAAGAGATTAAGCAAGACAAGCTTGGCAGAAAGGTAGTCAAACCAGATTGTTAGGTCGTCGTTTTGTTTAGTTTTTTTGTTTGTTAGTGTTTTTTGTTGTAGTTTCAAGTGTCTTGTATTTGGTTCGTAAGCTTGGTTTGCTTCTTTTGTTGTATTTAGGTTTAGTTGGCTTTTTCTTGTGGTGCTTGTTATTGATCTGATTGACTCGATTATATATAGCGGGTACGTTTTCGTTTTATAGTTTAAAGCCAATGCGTTATGTCGTTGTATCATTGTTCGTTTATTCATCTTTTGATGAATTAACTTTTGTTTATAGTATTCGTTATTTTTGCGGGAAAAAAATCCACAAAATCCTAAATTAGTGTAATGAAATCATGTCTTGCATGGGTAAGCTCCGTCCATTTATGTAAAGAAGGTTAATATTGTGATGCCCCATACAAAATTAACGTGTACAGATCATCAACAACAGGATCATTACAAGGCCAAACACTATATGTTGTTTTAAAAGAAGTTTTGCATTCATAGGAAAAGGTGATGTCTTAACCAACATCAAATGTTTTACAACGAAAGTATGCTTCTATGAATAGAAGCAATTAATGATAGTACGCGACCCAGTGGTAGTTACAAATACATTGTTCAAAAGTAATAAAGTTTGAATGCAAAATAAACGTTTCATGCGAAGACATCTCTAATAAGCGCAGCGGGAGTCTACAAAGCATGACAACTACAGCGGAAGCAACCAAACCTTAAGCACCTGAGAAAAACATGCTTAAAAACGTCAACACAAAGGTTGGTGAGCTATAGTTTAACGTAACAGTAATGTAAGGTAGGTCACGAGATTTCAGTGTTTCAAAACAGTATGAAAAGTATATGTATAACCGTGGGCACTTGGTAACTAACTTAACGTAAATAACACCCCCTAAAAGTACACTTGGCGAGTGCGTAAGTTTACGAAGTATTAAACACCCGTTAAATGCTAGCGCTACTAGCCCGTTGTATAACCCACACATATAATAAGTTTAAGTACTCGTGCCTAGTATGTAAAACGTAAAACGCGCATGTATTCTCAGTTTCCAAAATAGTTAAAGTAAAAAGGGATGCTATAACTCACAGTGGAAAGTAGTAAAAGTCGATACGCGAGAATAGTATGCAAGTGGTTGGTCCGGAAGGTCCTCAACCTAAGTCAAAAGTTACTAAGTCAGTAAATTGTTCCCAAAGGTTTAAAAGTATGTAAATTAGGTCTTAAGTATCATCATCATTCATCATTAATCAAAAAGGGTAAAGTAAGTTTCAATCAAGAATAGAGTTTGAAATAAAGGCTGACTTCGTTCAGTCGCCACGACCTCTATACAAACTAAAATGAGGTGAGACCAGTGGACATGGCTCCATATATGAGTCCCCTAGAGGCTGAACAATTTTCAGAACCAAACTCTTCTTCGTTTGACCGTGGCGACGGTTTAAGTGCGAGTAGGTCAGAAATTTCAGCACAACGTTAAAAGGGTGTAGTGACTTTCGGATGGCCATAAATCCTAAACCGTAACTCGGATTAAGAAGAGGTCTAAACGGAAAATCATCTACTCGAACCGAACTATCTGTTAATAAAATTTTCCAGTAGCCCAGGTTACTGATCAGTTCCAGAAAACAGTAGGTAAAGTGCTCCGGTGGGTTCTTGGTGCTTGATGCTTATCATGGTTCTCATCCTTGATGCTTGTAGCTTCAAGTGTACAACTCGTTGATGTGTTTGTATCATTTTAACCAAGGTTTGACCATCATAACACTTGTGTATGTCTAAGATAAGTAGCACAACTCTTTTAAGGGTTGTAAGTAGGTTGATGAACCAAAGTTACATCAAGATCTTAGATCCGACACATACATGAGTTCTACTAGTAATATTAAGCTACAAACTTGAAAGTAAACTAAATAAACAAGATCTTAAGTTGTAGAACTTAGATCTTAGTTAGATCTTAAAGATCCTAGACTAGAAAGTCTAGATCTAGTGTTCTTAAGTTAGATCCTAAGTTATAGAACTTGGATCTTTACTTTAATGAAACCATAAGTTATGAAACTTAGATTTTAATCTTGTAAAATGTATATAAGCTTATAAGCTCTTGTTTACAACAAAATTGGAAGAGCATAAGCTATAGAAACTTAGATCTAACATAAGTGTTTGAAGTTATAACTAGAAAGTTAAACTTTCATGTTCTTGAACTTACAAAGTTTAACTTTAGTTTCAAGAAATATGAGATCAAGATTAACTAGTAATACTTGACCAAATTAACAACATCATAACTTTAAATAAATAAAATGAAGAAATAAACTAAAGTTACAAGTATTAAGCTCATGTTTGTTTCATACTTGAGAAGATTCAAATCAAAGTTTGGATCTTAAGAAAATGAACTTCAAGTCTACAAAACATGAACACAAAGAAGATCATCAAGCTTATGAACTTTAGATCTTGAAAACATTTAAGTGTAAAACCATAAACTAACAAGTTTAGATTCTTGTTCTTGGTTCTTCATCAAACAAAAGATGGAAGTAACCAAGATTACATGAAGATACAAGTTAGAAAACTTGATCTTTAACAACAACAAACAACAACAAGTAACTAAACAAGAAGAATGATGATGTTTAGGATTTGGTTTTTAAGAGAAAAAGAAGAAGACAATAAAGTTTGTTTACTTACAAACTAGAGAGAAAAGCTTGGAGAAATGAAAGTGTAAGTAAGTGTGTGTGAAAAATGAAGTAAGATACCAGTAAATAAGTAACAAATAAAAAAAATTGAACTCCCTCCCTTGATGCTTGAAAGTTGACGATTTGGGCACAAAAAAAGGGAGAGTCAACTTCATCTTTTAGGTGTGGGATAATGGTGAAAGCTAGAAAGGGTAATAAGGTTAAATGTATGGAGAAATGGTCTTGCATGCTTGAATAATTTGTCTCCTTATTAGGTTAATTAACCCATGTTTTGTCTTAGTGAAATACTAGCATAAAAGATGGGCTTACTAGTCCATTAAGTGTGTAGGGTGGGCTTCCAAGTCCAAGTATATAAGCCCAAGTACAAGTCCATGTAAGTATGCAACAAATTAAATAAATAAGCCCAAGTAACTAACTACTTACATTAGTTAAGTAAAAATGATTAATAATAATTAATCATGAATGCAAATAATATTCTAAATATTATTCGTGAAAAGTACGTGTCGAATAGACGAGTCGGGCCATGAAAAGCCAAATACGGTAACAAGTAAAATGTATAAAAATATATTTAATAAAGCTCAAGTATTAATAATAAATATTAATAATTATACGTTGGAAAAATCCAGGGTCGTTTCATTACCAACCTGTTAAAGAAAATTTCGTCCAGAAATTTTAAGCTGAGGTAGATGGAGGAGTTGGGAAAAGGCGAGGATACTTCTGCATCATCTGATCCTCTCGTTCCCAGGTAAACTCAGGTCCTCGTTTGGCATTCCACCGTACTCGGACGATCGGAATCTTGTTGCGTTTCAAAGTTTTGACCTCAAGGTCCATAATTTCGACGGGTTCTTCCATGAATTGGAGTTTGTCATCAATTGTAAGTTCCTCCAATGGTATGACATGTTCCGGTTCAGCATGACACTTCTTCAAATTTGATACATGAAAGGTAGGATGAACTGAGCTCAATTGAGTTGGAAGATCCAAGCGGTAAGCAACGGGTCCAACACGCTCCAAGATTTCAAAAGGACCAATGTATCGCGGGTTGAGTTTCCCACATTTTCCAAAACGAATTACACCTTTCCAAGGTGCGACTTTCAACATTACATGGTCACCCACGTTGAATTCGAAGTCCTTACGTTTAAGGTCGGCATAACTCTTTTGGCGATCACGGGCAGTCTTGAGTCTCACTTGAATTTGGACAATCTTCTCAGTTGTTTCATGGACTACCTCGGGTTCGGTGATTTGTTTTTCGCCTACTTCGGCCCAATAAATAGGAGAACGGAACTTGCGGCCATACAATGCTTCAAAAGGTGCGGCATTAATACTCGAATGATAACTGTTGTTGTAAGAGAACTCGGCTAACGGCAAATGCCTTTCCAAAGCCTTTCTGAAATCAATGACACATGCACGCAACATGTCTTCCAAAGTCTGAATAGTGCGTTCGCTTTGTCCATCGGTCTGTGGGTGATACGCAGTACTCATGTCGAGACGAGTCCCCAAGGCTTCTTGCAAAGAACGCCAAAATTTAGAAGCAAAATGGGGATCGCGATCCGAGATGATCGATAAGGGCACACCATGATGAGATACAACCTCTTTTATGTATAGTTGAGCGAGTCTTTCCATCGTATCCATTTTCTTCATGGCTAAGAAGTGTGCAGATTTGGTAAGACGATCAACGATAACCCAGATGGTATCGTATCCACCCACCGTCTTTGGCAACTTCGTAATGAAATCCATTATTATCCTTTCCCACTTCCATTGCGGGATTTCCAGTTGTTGAAGTAACCCAGAAGGCCTCTGATATTCGGCCTTAACTTTTGAGCAAGTCAAAAACTTCCCAACATAAGTTGCAATGTCCTTCTTAAGATTAGGCCACCAGTACTGTTCCTTAAGATCGTGGTATATTTTACCGGCTCCTGGGTGAATCGAATATCTCGACTTGTGGGCTTCATCTAGTATAAGGCTACGTAGATCTCCATAACGAGGTACCCAAATCCTTCCGGCATAGCATCGGAGTCCAGTTTCCTTAACTTCAAATCGAGAAACGAGAATGTTCAAGTATTCATGAGATATATTCTCCTCCTTGAGAGTCTCATCTTGGGCTACTCGGATCTGGCTATTGAGGTTCGAATGAATGGTGATGTTCAGTACCCGAACACAAAGAGGTGTCATCCTCTCCTTTCAGCTCAAAGCGTTAGCTACAACATTGGCCTTGCCAGGGTGATAACGAAGTTCACAATCATAGTCGTTCAGCATCTCGATCCATCAACGCTGTCTCATATTCAGTTGCTTCTGATCGAAGATGTATTGGAGGCTTTTATGATCGGTGAAAATAGTGCTCTTTGTTCCATAAAGGTAGTGTCTCCACAACTTTAATGCAAAGACAACGGCTCCAAGCTCGAGATCGTGCGTTGTATAATTTCGCTCGTGAATCTTCAGTTGTCGGGAGGCGTAAGCGATAATCTTTGTGCGTTGCATTAGTACATAACCAAAACCACTTTTCGAAGCATCGCAATAAATGATGAAATCGTCACTACCTTCAGGAAGTGATAAGATAGGTGCGGTGGTTAACTTCTTTTTCAATGTTTGAAATGCTGATTCCTGTTCGGGTTCCCAAATGAACTTCTTCCCTTTGTGAGTCAGTGCGGTCAAAGGACGCACAATCAGAGAGAAACCTTCAATAAATCTTCGGTAGTAATCGGCGAGGCCTAAAAATTAGCGGATATGAGTTGGAGTAGTGGGGGTTTCCCACTTGCTGATAGCTTCGATCTTTGCGGGATCAACTTTGATACCTTGATCACTCACAACGTGACCCAGAAATTGGACTTCCTTCAACCAAAACTCACACTTGGAGAATTTTGCATAAAGTTGCTCTTGTCTCAAGAGTTCCAACACTAGACGAAGATGTTGTTCATGTTCTTCTTCGCTTTTGGAGTAGATGAGGATATCATCTATGAAGACGATAACGAACTTATCCAGGTATGTGTGACGACCCGGCAATTTCCGACCAAAATTAAACTTAATCCTTATATGGTTTCAAAACGATAAGCAAAGTTTGTAATGTTGAATCTCAAAAACTTTGAGCTGTGTTTATATATACATTTGACCTTTAACTATTCCCGACGATTCACGAACAGTTGTGTGCAAATAAAAATGTAATATATATATATATATATATATATATATATATATATATATATATATATATATATATATATATATATAACATTCTGAATTAATAAAAATATAATTTAGTCATTTGAGTTTAAAAAAAATGTAAAATAATAAAAACGAATTCATTAAGTAATTATGAGAAGTGAATCTGTATATTAATACATATGACTTCTTTGAATAATTGTTATTATTCGTATAATGTAATATATATATAAAAGTTATAACTAATAAATATTCTATGAAAATTATCATATTATTATTAATATTACATCCATAGGAAATTTAACATAATTAAATTGTTATATCATTAGTAATATTATTATTATCATTATTAATGTCATTACTATTATAATTAATAGTAAAATTTTAATTATTATAATTAATATTAATGTTATTATTAGTATCATTAATAGGATTAGTATTTTTGTTACTAGTATTACCATATCTGTATTATTATTGTTATCTATCTTGATATCATTATTACTAATATAACTATTAGTATTATTATTTGTATCTGGATATTATTATCAATGATGTTATTAATTTATTTCTAGTATTAATATTGATTATTAATAACATTACCAATATCAAAATATATGAATTAGAGATATACATAAACAAATATATAAAACAGATATATATATATATATATATATATATATATATATATATATATAGAAATACATATACAGATCGGATATATAGATAGATACATGAATACAGTTAAATAAATAAATAAATATCGTATATATATAAATATAAATACGGAAAATACATAAATAAAAATAAATAAATACTCAAGCTGTTTTACATCCTTATCAATCTATAGGAGGTTTGTTTTCTATCTTAAAAATTGCACCAATCACGGAATCAATCGCAGATGTAAACAAAAGCAGTTACACATCAACTTCTTTCTTTTTTACTTTCTTCTGATTTTTCTGTGTAGCCAGGATTGGAAATGTCCCGTTCTTATTGATTAAAAATGTTCCATATTAATTGATTTCGTTGCGAGGTTTTGACCTCTATATGAGACGTTTTTCAAAGACTGCATTCATTTTAAAACAAACCATAACCTTTATTTCATCAATAAAGGTTTAAAAAGCGTTACGTAGATTATCAAATAATGATAATCTAAAATATCCTGTTTACACACGACCATTACATAATGGTTTACAATACAAATATGTTACAATGAAATAAGTTTCTTGAATGCAGTTTTTACACAATATCATACAAGCATGGACTCCAAATCTCGTCCTTATTTAAGTATGCGACAGCGGAAGCTCTTAATAATCACCTGAGAATAAACATGCTTAAAACGTCAACAAAAATGTTGGTGAGTTATAGGTTTAACATATATATTATCAAATCATAATAATAGACCACAAGATTTCATATTTCAATACACATCCCATACATAGAGATAGAAATCATTCATATGGTGAACACCTGGTAACCGACATTAACAAGATGCATATTTAAGAATATCCCCATCATTCCGGGACACCCTTCGGATATGATATAAATTTCGAAGTACTAAAGCATCCGGTACTTTGGATGGGGTTTGTTAGGCCCAATAGATCTATCTTTAGGATTCGCGTCAATTAGGGTGTCTGTTCCCTAATTCTTAGATTACTAGACTTAATAAAAAGGGGCATATTCGATTTCAATAATTCAACCATAGAATGTAGTTTCACGTACTTGTGTCTATTTTGTAAATCATTTATAAAACCTGCATGTATTCTCATCCAAAAAATATTAGATTTTAAAAGTGGGACTATAACTCACTTTCACAGATTTTTTACTTCGTCGGGAAGTAAGACTTGGCCACTGGTCGATTCACGAACCTATAACAAATATGTACATATATATCAAAGTATGTTCAAAATATATTTACAACACTTTTAATACATTTTGATGTTTTAAGTTTATTAAGTCAGCTGTCCTCGTTAGTAACCTACAACTAGTTGTTCACAGTTAGATGTACAAAAATAAATCGATATATATAATCTTGAATCAATCCACGACCCAGTGTATACATATCTCAGTATTGATCACAACTCAAACTATATATATTTTGGAATCAACCTCAACCCTGTATAGCTAACTCCAACATTCACATATAGAGTGTCTATGTTGTTCCGAAATATATATAGATGTGTCGACATGATAGGTCAAAACATTGCATACGTGTCTATGGTATCTCAAGATTATATAATATACAATACAAGTTGATTAAGTTATGGTTGGAATAGATTTGTTACCAATTTTCACGTAGCTAATAATGAGTAGTTTTTACCAATTTTGTTTTGCTCGCCATTTCTTCGTTTCTAATCCGTTTTGAGTGATTTAAGCGGCCACGGTTTAGTATTGAACTTCTCGATTCTGGCATATATAATCTGCTGAAATTAATTTACCGTTTACTAATTCGAGTAAAAATTTACTATCCAACGGCGTCAGTGGATAACTTAATTTAGCATAAAAATCTCTACTCATATAGCTTCTATCCGCACCCGAATCAAATAAAACGTAAGCAGATTTATTGTCAATAAGAAATGTACCCGTAACAAGCTCCGAGTCTTCCTGTGCCTCTGCCGCATTAATATTGAAAACTCTTCCGCGGCCTTGTCCATTCGTGTTCTCCTGGTTCGGGAAATTTCTAATAATGTGGCCCGGTTTTCCACATTTATAACAAACTACATTGGCATAACTTGCTCCGACACTACTTGCTCCGCCATTACTCGTTCCGACACCATTTGTTTCTTTCGTTCTGTTAACCCCTGGTCCGTACACCTCACACTTCGCCGCGCTATGACCATTTCTTTTACACTTGTTGCAAAATTTGGTGCAGAACCCCGAGTGATACTTTTCACACCTTTGGCATAGCTGCTTCTGATTGTTGTTGTTGTTGTTGCGTTTGTTATTGTTGTTAGGATGATTGTTGTAGTTGCTGTTGTTGTTGTTGTTGTTGTTGTTGTTGTTGTTGTTGTTGTTGTTGTTGTTGTTGTTGTTGTTGTTGTTGTTGTTGTTGTTGTTGTTGTTGTTGTTGTTGTTGTTGTTGTTGTTGTTGTTGTTGTTGTTGTTGTTGTTGTTGGGCCGTTTGTTGTAGTTGCGATTGATGTTGCGATTGTTGGGATAATTGTTGCGATTATTATTGTAATTGCTGTTGTTGTTGTATTGGTGATTCTTATCACCGTTTTCCTCCCACTTTCTTTTGACTTGCTTCACATTGGCCTCTTCAGCCATCTGTTCTTTAATTCTTTCCTCAATCTGGTTCACTAGTTTGTGAGCCATTCTACATGCCTGTTGTATGGAGGCGGGCTCGTGTGAACTTATATCTTCTTGGATTCTTTCCGGTAATCCTTTCACAAACGCGTCGATCTTCTCTTCCTCATCTTCGAACGCTCCCGGACACAATAGGCACAATTCTGTGAATCGTCTTTCGTACGTGGTAATATCAAATCCTTGGGTTCGTAACCCTCTAAGTTCTGTCTTGAGCTTATTGACCTCGGTTCTGGGACGGTACTTCTCGTTCATCAAGTGCTTGAATGCTGACAACGGTAGTGCGTACGCATCATCTTGTCCCACTTGCTCTAGATAGGTATTCCACCATGTTAACGCAGAACCTGTGAAGGTATGCGTAGCGTACTTCACTTTGTCCTCTTCAGTACACTTACTTATGGCAAACACCGATTCAACCTTCTCGGTCCACTGTTTCAATCCGATAGATCCTTCAGTTCCATCAACTTCCAAAGATTTGCAGGCAGTGAATTCTTTGTAGGTGCATCCTACACGATTTCCTGTACTGCTAGATCCAAGGTTATTGTTGGTATGTAGCGCAGCCTGTACTGCGGCTATGTTTGAAGCTAGAAAAGTACGGAATTCCTCTTCATTCATATTCACGGTGTGTCGAGTAGTCGGTGCCATTTCCTTCAAAATAGTCAAATGGAACAAGTTAATCATACAGAATATTAAGAGTAGTTAATAGTATTTCGTAGCATAATATGAACTCATTTATAAAAGCTTTTTCTTCATATTAGCGTTTTATAAGTTTAAATTCGGGTAGTACCTACCCGTTAAGTTCATACTTAGTAGCTAATATACAATTCAACTACTACAATTCTATATGAAAAACTGATTTTAATAATATTTCGCGTTCAAACTTTTATACAATATTTTACAAACTTACAATACCGCTTATTTTACATAAAGCATGAAATATAGCACACAATAACTTTGATACAAGATAGTTGTGAAGATGATTCTAGCTAGTACACAATTCGTTCAGTAAAGGCAATAAAGACACGTAATTCATACGTCTAGAAACAAGTCATGCATTCTGGTTTTACTAGGACTACTTCCCATCCTTGGTCTTGTGGAACATAACCGTTATGGCCGTTGATAAGACAGCGTGTTGTAACGTCGTCAAAGGGACGAGGGTTACGTAATGACCAACAGTCTCGTAATAACCTAAAAACCTCATTTCTTACCCCAATTACCGACTCCGTCACTTGTGGGAACGTTTTGTTTAATAGTTGTAGCCCGATGTTCTTGTTCTCACTTTGGTGAGAAGCGAACATTACTAATCCGTAAGCATAACATGCTTCTTTATGTTGCATATTAGCCGCTTTTTCTAAATCACGAAGTCCTATATTCGGATATATTGAGTCAAAATAATTTCTTAACCCGTTGCGTAAAATAGCATTTGGGTTCCCCGCAATATATGCGTCAAAGTAAACACATCGTAACTTATAGGTTTCCCAATGTGATATCCCCCATCTTTCAAACGAAAGTCTCTTATAAACCAAGACATTCTTGGAACGTTCTTCGAATGTCTTACAAACTGATTTCGTAAATAGTTGTGCCGAAGAATTCTGACCGACTCTAGACAAGATTTCATCAATCATGTCTCCGGGTAGGTCTCTTAAAATATTGGGTTGTCTATCCATTTTGTGTTTTTATACTGTAAAATAGACAAGAGTTAGATTCATAAAAAAAATACTTATTAATACAAGCAATTTTTACATATAACATAAAGCATAAGTACACTATATTACATATATTACACCACACGAATACAACTATCTTATTCCGACTCGCTCGTTTCTTCTTCTTCCCCTAATACGAGCTGTCGTTTTCCACAACGGTTTAGAAAAACCTGGTGGTTTAGAGGTTCTCGGGTCATTGTTACAACTTAAGGGCTTCGGGGGTTGACGATACATATAAAGTTTATCGGGGTTGGAATTAGATTTCTCTATTTTTATGCCCTTTCCCTTATTATTTTCTTTTGCCTTTTTAAATTCAGTTGGGGTAATTTCTATAACATCATCGGAATTCTCGTCGGAATCCGATTCATCGGAGAATTGGTAATCCTCCCAATATTTTGCTTCCTTGGCGGAAACACCATTGACCATAATTAACCTTGGTCGGTTGGTTGAGGATTTTCTTTTACTTAACCGTTTTATTATTTCCCCCATCGGTTCTATTTCCTCCTCCGGTTCCTCCTCTTCCGGTTCTGATTCTTCTTCCGGTTCTTATTCTTCTTCCGGTTCTTCTTCGGGAACTTGTGAATCAGTCCAATATATATTCGACTCTTCGTTATTATTAGGTGAGTCAATGGGATTTGTGCTAGAGGTAGACATCTATCACACAATATCAACATGTTAAGAGATTAATATATCACATAATATATACATGTTAATAATATATAGTTTCCAACAAAAATGTTAAGCAATCATTTTTAAAGAAAACACGGTCGAAGTCCAGACTCACTAATGCATCCTAACAAACTCGATAAGACACACTAATGCAAATTTTCTGGTTCTCTAAGACCAACGCTCTGATACCAACTGAAATGTCCCGTTCTTATTGATTAAAAACGTTCCATATTAATTGATTTCGTTGCGAGGTTTTAACCTCTATATGAGACATTTTTCAAAGACTGCATTCATTTTTAAAACAAACCATAACCTTTATTTCATAAATAAAGGTTTAAAAAGCTTTACGTAGATTATCAAATAATGATAATCTAAAATATCCTGTTTACACACGACCATTACATAATGGTTTACAATACAAATATGTTACATCAAAATCAGTTTCTTGAATGCAGTTTTTACACAATATCATATAAACATGGACTCCAAATCTTGTCCTTATTTTAGTATGCAACAGCGGAAGCTCTTAGTATTCACCTGAGAATAAACATGCTTTAAACGTCAACAAAAATGTTGGTGAGTTATAGGTTTAACCTATATATATTAAATCGTAACAATAGACCACAAGATTTCATATTTCAATACACATCCCATACATAGAGATAAAAATCATTCATATGGTGAACACCTGGTAACCGACATTAACAAGATGCATATATAAGAATATCCCCATCATTCCGGGACACCCTTCGGATATGATATAAATTTTGAAGTACTAAAGCATCCGGTACTTTGGATGGGGTTTGTTAGGCCCAATAGATCTATCTTTAGGATTCGCGTCAATTAGGGTGTCTGTTCCCTAATTCTTAGATTACCAGACTTAATAAAAAGGGGCATATTCGATTTCGATAATTCAACCATAGAATGTAGTTTCACGTACTTGTGTCTATTTTGTAAATCATTTATAAAACCTGCATGTATTCTCATCCCAAAAATATTAGATTTTAAAAGTGGGACTATAACTCACTTTCACAGATTTTTACTTCGTCGGGAAGTAAGACTTGGCCACTGGTTGATTCACGAACCTATAACAATATATACATATATATCAAAGTATGTTCAAAATATATTTACAACACTTTTAATATATTTTGATGTTTTAAGTTTATTAAGTCAGCTGTCCTCGTTAGTAACCTACAACTAGTTGTCCACAGTTAGATGTACAGAAATAAATCGATAAATATTATCTTGAATCAATCCATGACCCAGTGTATATGTATCTCAGTATTGATCACAACACAAACTATATATATTTTGGAATCAACCTCAACCCTGTATAGCTAACTCCAACATTCATATATAGAGTGTCTATGGTTGTTCCGAAATATATATAGATGTGTCGACATGATAGGTCGAAACATTGTATACGTGTCTATGGTATCTCAAGATTACATAATATAAAATACAAGTTGATTAAGTTATGGTTGGAATAGATTTGTTACCAATTTTCACGTAGCTAAAATGAGAAAAATTATCCAATCTTGTTTTACCCATAACTTCTTCATTTTAAATCCGTTTTGAGTGAATCAAATTGCTATGGTTTCATATTGAACTCTATTTTATGAATCTAAACAGAAAAAGTATAGGTTTATAGTCGGAAAAATAAGTTACAAGTCATTTTTGTAAAGGTAGTCATTTCAGTCGAAAGAACGACGTCTAGATGACCATTTTAGAAAACATACTTCCACTTTGAGTTTAACCATAATTTTTAGATATAGTTTCATGTTCATAATAGAAATAATTTTCCCAGAATAACAACTTTTAAATCAAAGTTTATCATAGTTTTTAATTAACTAACCCAAAACAGCCCGCGGTGTTACTACGACGGCGTAAATCCGGTTTTACGGTGTTTTTCGTGTTTCCAGGTTTTAAATCATTAAGTTAGCATATCATATAGATATAGAACATGTGTTTAGTTGATTTTAAAAGTTAAGTTAGAAGGATTAACTTTTATTTGCGAACAAGTTTAGAATTAACTAAACTATGTTCTAGTGATTACAAGTTTAAACCTTCAAATAAGATAGCTTTATATGTATGAATCGAATGATGTTATGAACATCATTACTACCTCAAGTTCCTTGGATAAACCTACTGGAAATGAGAAAAATATATCTAGCTTCAAAGGATCCTTGGATGGCTTGAAAGTTCTTGAAGCAGAATCATGACACGAAAACAATTTCAAGTAAGATTTCCACTCGAAATAAGATTGTTATAGTTATAGAAATTGAATTAAAGTTTGAATATGATTATTACCTTGTATTAGAAAGATAACCTACTGTAAGTAACAAAGGTTTCTTGATCTTGGATGATTACTTGGAATGGATTTAGAAAACTTGGAAGTAAACTTGCAATCTTGGAAGTATTCTTGATTTTATGAAACTAGAACTTTTGGAATTTATGAAGAACACTTAGAACTTGAAGATAGAACTTGAGAGAGATCAATTAGATGAAGAAAATTGAAGAATGAAAGTTTTTATAGGTGTTTTTGGTCGTTGGTGTATGGATTAGATATAAAGGATATGTAATTTTGTTTTCATGTAAATAAGTCATGAATGATTACTCATATTTTTGTAATTTTATGAGATATTTCATGCTAGTTGCCAAATGATGGTTCCCACATGTGTTAGGTGACTCACATGGGCTACTAAGAGCTGATCATTGGAGTGTATATACCAATAGTACATACATCTAAAAGCTGTGTATTGTACGAGTACGGATACGGGTGCATACGAGTAGAATTGTTGATGAAACTGAACGAGGATGTAATTGTAAGCATTTTTGTTAAGTAGAAGTATTTTGATAAGTGTCTTGAAGTCTTTCAAAAGTGTATGAATACATATTAAAACACTACATGTATATACATTTTAACTGAGTCGTTAAGTCATCGTTAGTCGTTACATGTAAATGTTGTTTTGAAACCTTTAGGTTAACGATCTTGTTGAATGTTGTTAACCCATTGTTTATTATAACAAATGAGATGTTAAATTGTTATATTATCATGATATTATGATATATAATATATCTTAGTATGATATATATACAGTTAAATGTCGTTACAACGATAATCGTTACATATATGTCTCGTTTCGAAATCATTAAGTTAGTAGTCTTATTTTTACATATGTATTTCATTGTTAATACACTTAATAATATATTTACTTATCATTTAACATAAGTAACCAAGTGTATCAATATCTTAATATGATTCATATGTACCTAGTAAGACGTTGTTATAACGATAATCGTTTTATATATCGTTTTCGAGTTTCTTAAATTAATAGTCTCATTTTTATGTATATAACTCATTGTTAAAATACCTAATGAGATACATACTTATAATTAAATCATGTTAACTATATATATAACCATATATATGTCATCGTATAGTTTTTACAAGTTTTAACGTTCGTGAATCACCGGTCAACATGGGTGGTCAATTGTCTATATGAAACCTATTTCAATTAATCAAGTCTTAACAAGTTTGATTGCTTAACATGTTGGAAACACTTAATCATGTAAATAACAATTTCATTTAATATATATATAAACATGGAAAAGTTCAGGTCACTACAGATGATCACCTTACAAGATTGGAAGTGAGCTATCAAACTTGAAAGTATTCTTGATTTTATGTAACTAGAACTTGTAGAATTTATGAAGAACACTTAGAACTTGAAGTTAGAACTTGAGAGAGATCAATTAGATGAAGAAAATTGAAGAATGAAAGTGTTTGTAGGTGTTTTTGGTCTTTGGTGTATGGATTAGATATAAAGGATATGTAATTTTGTTTTCATGTAAATAAGTCATGAATGATTACTCATATTTTTGTAATTTTATGAGATATTTCATGCTAGTTGCCAAATGATGGTTCTCACATGTGTTAGGTGACTTACATGGGCTTCTAGGAGCTGATCATTGGAGTGTATATATGTAGTGACCCGAAATTTTCCATGTTTATATATATTAATTGAGATTGATATTTACATGATTAAATGTTTCCAACATGTTAAGCAATCAAACTTGTTAAGACTTGATTAATTGAAATATGTTTCATATAGACAATTGACCACCCAAGTTGACCGACGATTCACGAACGTTAAAACTTGTAAAAACGACATGAGGATATATATATGGATATACATATGGTTAACATGAGATTATGATAAGTAAGTATCTCCATAAGTATATTAACAATGAGTTATATACATATAAACAAGACTACTAACTTAAGGATTTCGAAACGAGATATATATGTAACGATTATCGTTGTAACGACATTTAAATGTATATATATCATATTAAGATATATTAATATATCATAATATAATGATAATATAATAATTTAACATCTCATTATATATAATAAACGATGGGTTAACAACATTAATTGAGATCGTTAACTTAAAGGTTTCAAAACAACACTTACATGTAACGACTAACGATGACTTAACGACTCAGTTAAAATGTATATACATGTAGTGTATTTAGATGTATTAAAATACTTTTGGAAGACTTCAAGACATATATCAAAACACTCATACTTAACGAAAATGGTTACAGTTACTTTTCCATTCTTTTCTTTCATCAAGAATTCTAGTCGTATTCTTACCCGTATTATACACAGCTTCAAAACGTACTTACTATGAGTATATACCAATAGGAACTAGCATGGGATTCCACTCTTGATTATGTCATGTATGACTAATCAATTTTAACTTCTACCATGAGCTAGTCAACTAACTAGAACTCCTTTTAACCCCATTCACCACTCACCAATTACCACTCATCATTCACTCCATTTCACTTCCAATTCTCTTTCTAATTCTCTCTCAACACACACACACACTATTATGAACGTATTTTTCCAGTAGTTAATCATCATCTTCATCAAAAATCACTTCAAGAATCAAGCTATAATCATCATAGGAAGAACACTTCAAGAACACTTCAAAAATCCCTTCAAGTTTACTAATTTACTTCCAAGCTTTCTAATCCATTCCAAGTAATCATCTAAGATCAAGAAACCTTTGTTATATACAGTAGGTTATCTTTCTTATTCAAGGTAATATTCATATTCAAACTTTGATTCAATTTCTATAACTATAAACTATCTTAATTCGAGTAAAAATCTTACTTGAACTTGTTTTTGTGTCATGATCCTACTTCAAGAACTTTTAAGCCATCCAAGATCCTTTGAAGCTAGATCATTTCTTGTCACTTCCAGTAGGTTTACCTACTAAACTTGAGGTAGTAATGATGTTTATAACATCATTTGATTCATATATATAAAACTATCTTATTCGAAGGTTTAAACTCGTAATCACTAGAACATAGTTTAGTTAATTCTAAACTTGTTCGCAAACAAAAGTTAATCCTTCTAACTTGACTTTTAAAATTAACTACACACATGTTCTATATCTATATGATATGCTAACTTAATGATTTAAAACCTGGAAACACGAAAAACACCGTAAAACCGGATTTACGCCGTCGTAGTAACACCGCGGGCTGTTTTGGGTTAGTTAATTAAAAACTATGATAAACTTTGATTTAAAAGTTGTTATTCTGAAAAAATTATTTTTATTATGAACATGAAACTATATCCAAAAATTATGGTTAAACTCAAAGTGGAAGTATGTTTTCTAAAATGGTCATCTAGACATCGTTCTTTCGACTGAAATGACTACCTTTACAAAAATGACTTGTAACTTATTTTTCCGACTATAAACCTATACTTTTCTGTTTAGATTCATAAAATAGAGTTCAATATGAAACCATAGCAATTTGATTCACTCAAAACGGATTTAAAATGAAGAAGTTATGGGTAAAACAAGATTGGATAATTTTTCTCATTTTAGCTACGTGAAAATTGGTAACAAATCTATTCCAACCATAACTTAATCAACTTGTATTGTATATTATGTAATCTTGAGATACCATAGACACGTATACAATGTTTCGACCTATCATGTCGACACATCTATATATATTTCGGAACAACCATAGACACTCTATATGTGAATGTTGGAGTTAGCTATACAGGGTTGAGGTTGATTCCAAAATATATATAGTTTGAGTTGTGATCAATACTGAGATACGTATACACTGGGTCGTGGATTGATTCAAGATAATATTTATCGATTTATTTCTGTACATCTAACTGTGGACAACTAGTTGTAGGTTACTAACGAGGACAGCTGACTTAATAAACTTAAAACATCAAAATATATTAAAAGTGTTGTAAATATATTTTAAACATACTTTGATATATATGTATATATTGTTATAGGTTCGTGAATCAACCAGTGGCCAAGTCTTACTTCCCGACGAAGTAAAAATCTGTGAAAGTGAGTTATAGTCCCACTTTTAAAATCTAATATTTTTGGGATGAGAATACATGCAGGTTTTATAAATGATTTACAAAATAGACACAAGTACGTGAAACTACATTCTATGGTTGAATTATCAGTATCGAATATGCCCCTTTTTATTAAGTCTGGTAATCTAAGAATTAGGGAACAGACACCCTAATTGACGCGAATCCTAAAGATAGATCTATTGGGCCTAACAAACCCCATCCAAAGTACCGGATGCTTTAGTACTTCGAAATTTATATCATATCCGAAGGGTGTGCCGGAATGATGGGGATATTCTTATATATATGCATCTTGTTAATGTCGGTTACCAGGTGTTCACCATATGAATGATTTTTATCTCTATGTATGAGATGTGTATTGAAATATGAAATCTTGTGGTCTATTGTTACGATTTGATATATATAGGTTAAACCTATAACTCACCAACATTTTTGTTGACGTTTAAAGCATGTTTATTCTCAGGTGAATACTAAGAGCTTCCGCTGTTGCATACTAAAATAAGGACAAGATTTGGAGTCCATGTTTGTATGATATTGTGTAAAAACTGCATTCAAGAAACTGATTTCGATGTAACATATTTGTATTGTAAACCATTACGTAATGGTCGTGTGTAAACAGAATATTTTAGATTATCATTATTTGATAATCTACGTAAAGCTTTTTAAACCTTTATTTATGAAATAAAGGTTATGGTTTGTTTTAAAAATGAATGCAGTCTTTGAAAAATGTCTCATATAGAGGTCAAAACCTCGCAACGAAATCAATTAATATGGAACGTTTTTAATCAATAAGAATGGGACATTTCAATATACCAATAGTACATACATCTAAAAGCTGTGTATTGTACGAGTACGAATACGGGTGCATACGAGTAGAATTGTTGATGAAACTGAACGAGGATGTAATTATAAGCATTTTCGTTAAGTAGAAGTATTTTGATAAGTGTCTTGAAGTCTTTCAAAAGTGTATGAATACATATTAAAACACTACATGTATATACATTTTAACTGAGTCGTTAAGTCATCGTTAGTCGTTACATGTAAGTGTTGTTTTGAGACCTTTAGGTTAACGATCTTGTTAAATGTTGTTAACCCAAAGTTTATAATATCAAATGAGATTTTAAATTATTATATTATCATAATATTATGATATATTAATATATCTTAATATGATATTGATAATGCTAAAAACGAACATATATTTCATAGCATTATTCCTCAAGAAAGACAAGCTTTTAGTTGCAATTGTTCTATTTACAAGTGATATTCGTTTAAATAATAAAAGGTGAAGACAAAAGACAGATTCGACGAATTGAAGACGCAAACGACCAAAAAGCTCAAAAGTACAAAAGACAATCAAAAAGGTTCCAATTATTGATAAGAAACGTCTCGAAATCACAAGAGTACAAGATTCAAAACGCAAAGTACAAGATATTAAATTGTACGCGAGGACGTTCGAAAATCCGGAACCGGGACCAGAGTCAACTCTTAACGCTCAACGCAACGGACTAAAAATTACAAGTTAACTATATATATAAATATAATATAATATATAATTAATTATATTAATTATATATATATTATATATATATATTAAAAACCGTCGGCAGAGAAAACTCCAAGGACTGAGCTGTAATTTCTATCTCCGCGACTCGCGGAGTTTGAAGGGGATTTTGTCGCGAGTCGCGGAGCTCCAAATTTCAACTCTGGCTATAAAGCCAACCGAATTCTGATCAAAAATCATCATCTTTTCTTCCTCATTCATACGTAAAACTTATATATATATATATAATTTATATTTTAATTTTAATTTTAATTCTAATAATAAGGGTATGTTAGCGAATGTTGTAAGGGTGTAAGTCGAAATTCTGTCCGTGTAACGCTACGCTATTTTTAATCATTGTAAGTTATGTTCAACCTTTTTATATTAATGTCTCGTAGCTAAGTTATTATTATGCTTATTTAAAACGAAGTAATCATGATGTTGGGCTAATTACTAAAATTGGGTAATTGGGCTTTGTACCATAATTGGGGTTTGGACAAAAGAACGACACTTGTGGAAATTAGACTATGGGCTATTAATGGGCTTTATATTTGTTTAACTAAATGAAAATTTGTTAATGTTAATATAAAGATTTACAATTGGGCGTCCCTATGAATTACCATATACACTCGATCGGACACGATGGGCGGGGTATTTATATGTACGAATAATCGTTCATTTATCCAGACACGGGAATGGATTAATAGCCACTAGAATAATTAAAACAGGGGTGAAATTACATTCAAGGGTAATTGGTGTAATTGTTAACAAAGTAGTAAAACCTTGGTTTACACGCAGTCGATAACCTGGTGTATTCATTAAACAAAGTATTAAAACCTTGTTACAATTCGAATCCCCAATTAGTTGGAATATTTAACTTCGGGTATAATAATAATTTGATGAGGACACTCGCACTTTATATTTATGACTGATGGACTGTTATGGACAAAAACCAGACGGACATATTAAATAATCCAGGACAAAGGACAATTAACCCATGGGCATAAAACTAAAATCAACACGTCAAACATCATGATTACGGAAGTTTAAATAAGCATAATTCTTTTATTTCATATTTAATTTCCTTTATTTTATATTTAATTGCACTTCTAATTATCGTACTTTTATTTATTGTTATTTAATCGCACTTTTAATTATCGTACTTTTTAATTATCGCAATTTTATTTTATCGCATTTTTATTATTCGCAATTTCATTATCGTTATTTACTTTACGCTTTAATTTAAGTCTTGTATTTATTTTATATTTTACATTAGATTTTAACTGCGACTAAAATCTTAAAATCGACAAACCGGTCATTAAACGGTAAAAACCCCCCTTTATAATAATAATATTACTTATATATATGTTTGTATTTTTATAAAAGTAAACTAATATAGCGTTGAGCTTTGTTTAAAGATTTCCCTGTGGAACGAACCGGACTTACTAAAAACTACACTACTGTACGATTAGGTACACTGCCTATAAGTGTTGTAGCAAGGTTTAAGTATATCCATTCTATAAATAAATAAATATCTTGTGTAAAATTGTATCGTATTTAATAGTTTTTCCTGCTAAAATTAATAACTATTTTATATACACCTCGCATAACATCAAGTATTTTTGGCGCCGCTGCCGGGGATCTATCTTAAACGCCGGAAGCGCAACGCTAATATAAAAAAAAAAAGAGTTTTAGTTAACTTTTATTAAAATTCGTTTTTGTAAAAATATGTTTTAATTATTCAAAAATATAAAAATAAAAACAAAAATATAAGTATTTTTAAGATTTTGTTAAATATTTAAGTTTTATAAGTTTCTTTATTTTTATTTTAGTTTATAATAATATAAATTTTATTAAACATCTTTTAATTATATAAAAATAGAAAACAGAAAAAAAAAATAAATAAATAAAGAAAAAACGCGTCGAATAATTAAATCTGTCAGCTGAATTCTGAAACCCCGCGACTCGCGAGGTTTGATGCAATAAATGCCGCGACTCGCGGAGACCATCTGACACACGGACAAAAACCCTAAATCTGCATTAATTACGGGTTATTTTTAATTATTATTATTATTTAAACCTAATTATTATTATTATTAGTTTTATTTTTATTTACTTTATGTATTTAGTATTAATTAGTTTTATTAAATTGTAAAATTAGTAGTTTTATTAAATAAATAATATAAAAATAATATTTTTATAAAAATTGTACTTTTTACAACTTTTTGTATATTTTTATATTTTGTCCCTTTTTAATCGTTGTAGCGTAATATTTGTATTTTTTAGCTCATATTTAATTTTAAACTAAGTTTTTGCTATAGTTATTTTTACTCCTAGATTTTTAGGCTTTGCCGTAGAATTCCTTAAGTGCTTATTCCTTAAATTAAGTATTAGGTGCTTTATAATTTTACGACGCCTTTTTAAGTTTTAGTTTCTTTTTAAGTTATTTCTATTTGGGATTTAGTTTTTCCTGTAAGCTTTAATATTTTTAGACACCTTTTACTATGTACCAATTATCATTCCAATTAGTAATTTCAATTTGCGATTATAATTTTAAGTTAGTTGTAGTAATAAGGTTAGGTTAGTCAAGTATTTTTAAGTTTTGATAAGTTTCTTTTATTTTTCCGTCACCTTTTATTTTTCAACCATTTTTTTTCTTTTTCAACCTTTTTCGACGAACTCTTTTTCTCTCTTATTTCTCGCTATTCTAGTTTTAGGACATAGATTTTTATTCTACTTCTTATCTAAATTTCTTAAAATTACAAAAATTTATTTTGAGTGGTTAAATTAATAGACATCAAAATTTTCTGGTTCGTAGTAATAGTTGGATTTGTACGTGGACCGGGTTATTGGAGCCAAACAGTCCTCAATTATATTGAGACCAAACGAATCCTGCCCCTCTGCTGCATCTTTTGGCTATTCGAAACGTGGACAAAATCAGAAAAGTCTATTGATTGGATAACTTATTATAATTTTTCTTTCCTTTTTAAAAACTAATAGGATATTCAGTGAATGCACCGAGCAAGACGTTCATCACCTTTTGTACGTTCACCACCTGTAACTAGATCAAGACATCGTTTAACAAATATAACCGCCGTTGATTTTTCTTTAGAATCGTCATCCAGTCGACCAAGTACTTCAGTTCAAATTTCCGATAATCCATTTTTTGAACCCAACTTCACAATTGAGAATCCAGAGAATATTCAGGAACGGTTCATAGATCCTGAACCATTAAACTTTCCTCCGGAACCACCAATCATTCAAACAGAGATTGTTGAGGAACGAACTATTAAAACAGAATCATCTAGTGATACCGATTCAACGAATTCAATTATGGAGAATCTGGAACCTTTAAGTATGGAAGACCGAATGAGAGCTAAACGCACTGGCCAAGGTCACGCAATTACTCATCCAGACATTAATGCACCAGATTATGAAATCAAAGGACAAATTCTACACATGGTGACTAATCAATGCCAATTTAGTGGTGCGCCGAAGGAAGATCCAAATGAACATCTACGTACCTTTAATAGGATCTGCACACTATTTAAAATCAGAGAAGTGGAGGATGAACAGATATATCTCATGTTATTTCCCTGGACTTTAAAGGGAGAAGCCAAAGATTGGTTGGAATCGTTACCTGAAGGGGCGATTGATACATGGGATGTTTTAGTTGACAAATTTCTTAAACAATTCTTTCCTGCATCTAAAGCCGTAAGACTTCAAGCAGAAATTGTTACGTTCACACAAAAGCCAAATGAAACTCTATATGAGGCGTGGACAAGATATGGAAAGTTGTTAAGAGGATGTCCGCAACATGGTTTAGACACCTGTCAAATAGTACAAATATTCTACCAAGGATGCGACATCACTACAAGAAAAGACATAGATATAGCAGCTGGTGGTTCTATTATGAAGAAAACCGAAACTGATGCTTACAAAATTATTGATAATACTGCTTCCCACTCACATGAGTGGCACCAAGAAAAAGATATCATTAGATCATCTAAAGCAGCTAGAGCCGATTCTAGCCATGACTTAGATTCCATTTCGGCAAAGATAGATGCTTTCGAGAGACGAATGGAAAAGATGACTAAGGATATTCACTCAATACGAATTAGTTGTGAGCAGTGTGGAGGACCACATTTGACAAAATATTGTCTCAGTATTGAATTAACAATGGAACAAAGAGAGAATATTTCATACATAAACCAAAGGCCTGGAAATAATTATCAGAATAATTATCAACCGCCAAGACCGATTTACAATCAAAACCAGAATTATAACCGAAATATTCCATACAACAACCAACAAGGTCCTAGCAATCAACAAGTATCCAATAATACTTACAATCAGCAAAGACCGAATTTTCAAAACAAACCACCACAACAAACCGATGATAAAAAGCCGAATTTAGAAGATATGATGACGAAGCTAGTTGAGACTCAAACGCAGTTTTTCACATCTCAGAAACAAACCAATGAACAAAATGCTCAAGCATTTAGAAATCAACAAGCTTCTATTCAAAATCTGGAACAAGAAGTAAGTAACCTAGCAAGGTTAATAGGTGAAAGAAAACCGGGAAGTCTACCTAGTGATACAAACGCTAACCCCCGGAATGAAACAGCTAAAGCTATTACCACAAGAAGTGGTACAACACTTAAACCACCTGAAATACCTGTAACTTCTGATGAAACTATTCCTACTCCACAAGAACCACAACCTGATCAAGATAAGGAAAAAGAACCGGTAGTTGAAAAGGTTAATGAAGATAACACAGTTAAGGATAAACCTTATGTTAAACCATACCAACCACCACTTCCTTACCCGAGTAAAATGAAGAAAGAAAAACTTGAAGCCGAGCAATCCAAATTCTTGGATATGTTTAAACAGATAAATGTAAATCTTCCTTTCATTGATGTGATTTCAGGAATTCCTAGATATGCTAAATTCTTGAAAGATCTAATCTCAAATAGAAAGAAAATGGAAGAACTCTCGGCTGTTACTATGAATGCTAATTGTTCAGCAGTGCTGTTGAATAAGATACCAGAAAAATTATCTGATCCAGGAAGTTTCACAATTCCATGTTTTCTGGGTAGTCTTAGTTCAATAGAAGCATTGGCAGACTTAGGTGCTAGTATAAATCTAATGCCGTATTCACTATACGCTAAACTAGACCTTGGAGAATTAAAACCAACCAGAATAAGCATACAACTAGCCGATAGATCAATAAAATATCCTAGAGGGATAATGGAAAACATGCTAGTTAAAGTTGGTACTTTAGTATTTCTAGTAGATTTTGTTGTTTTGGACATGGAAGAAGATTCTCAAGTTCCTCTCATATTAGGAAGACCATTCTTAAACACGGCTAAAGCAATGATAGACGTGTTCGGTAAGAAACTGACCCTAAGTATAGAGGATGAGAGTGTTACCTTTTCAGTTGATAGAGCAATGCAACAACCACAATCTGCAGATGATACATGTTATTATATTCAAACTATAGATGCACATGCAGAATTATTAGAAGAATTTCCAGAATTACAAGGAACAGGAGAATGTTCTTTAGGAGAAGGTAATGAACCAATTGATGAAGCTGAAATGTTAGCTACACTTATAGCTAATGGATATGAACCAACAACAGAAGAAATTCAAATGCTAAAAGAAGAAGACAGATATCGATATAAATCATCGATAGAAGAACCTCCGAAATTAGAGTTAAAGCCACTTCCAAACCATTTGGAATACGCTTATTTACATGGTGAATCTGAATTACCTGTAATAATATCGTCTTCTCTTACTGAAAATGAGAAATCACAACTCATTTCTGTGTTGAAAGCTCATAAACCAGCCATTGCATGGAAGATTCATGATATTAAAGGAATAAGTCCTTCGTATTGCACACATAAAATCCTTATGGAAGAAGGTCATAAAACGCATGTGCAACGCCAACGAAGACTAAATCCTAATATGCAAGATGTAGTTAAGAAAGAGATTATTAAACTGCTAGATGCAGGTTTGATATATCCAATTTCTGATAGTCCATGGGTAAGCCCAGTTCAATGCGTGCCTAAGAAGGGTGGCATGACTGTCATTACAAATGAGAAAAATGAGCTTATTCCTACTAGGACTGTAACGGGATGGCGTGTATGTATTGATTATAGAAAATTAAATGACGCCACCAGAAAAGATCACTTTCCCTTACCTTTCATAGATCAAATGTTGGAAAGATTAGCCGGAAATAGTTACTATTGTTTTCTAGATGGATTTTCCGGATATTTTCAAATTCCAATAGCACCCGAAGACCAAGAGAAAACCACATTCACGTGCCCTTATGGTACTTTTGCTTACAAAAGAATGCCATTTGGACTTTGCAACGCCCCTGCAACCTTTCAAAGGTGTATGATGGCGATTTTTCACGACATGATAGAAGAATGCATGGAAGTATTCATGGATGACTTTTCAGTTTTCGGTGATACATTTAAATCATGTCTAGTTAATCTGGAACGAATGCTAATTAGATGCGAAAAATCAAATCTAGTACTTAATTGGGAGAAATGCCATTTCATGGTTAAAGAAGGCATCGTTCTTGGACATAAAATTTCAAAAGAAGGAATTGAAGTGGATAGAGCTAAAGTAGATGTAATTGCTAAACTTCCACATCCCACCAATGTTAGAGGAGTTAGGAGTTTTCTAGGGCATGCCGGTTTTTACCGACGTTTCATAAAAGATTTTTCTAAAATTGCCACTCCTATGAATAAACTCCTAGAAAAGGATGCGCCATTCATCTTTTCAGATGAATGTATCAAATCTTTTAATATTCTTAAAGAAAAACTCACTAATGCACCAATCATGATAACACCAAATTGGAATCTACCATTTGAACTAATGTGCGATGCAAGTGATTTTGCAATGGGAGCCGTTTTAGGACAAAGGATTGAAAAACGATTTCAACCTATATATTATGCTAGTAAGACATTACAAGGAGCACAAACGAACTATACAACTACTGAAAAAGAACTCCTTGCTATTGTCTTTGCTTTTGACAAATTTCGATCATATCTCGTTCTAGCAAAAACGGTGGTCTATACCGACCATTCTGCTCTTAGATACCTATTTTCAAAACAAGATGCTAAACCAAGATTAATCCGTTGGATCTTACTCTTACAAGAGTTTGATATTGAAATCCGAGATAAAAGAGGAGCAGAAAATCTCGCCGCTGATCATCTTTCTCGTCTTGAAAATCCTGAGTTAGAAGTTCTAAATGAATCGGCCATACAAGACAACTTTCCTGATGAATATCTATTGAAGATAGATTATAAAGAAATCCCATGGTTTGCAGACTATGCAAACTACTTAGTTTGTGGATTCCTTGAAAAAGGATTATCGTACCAAAGACGAAAGAAATTCTTCAGTGATATAAAACACTATTTCTGGGAAGATCCACATCTGTTTAAAAGTTGTCCCGATGGAATAATACGCCGATGTGTATTTGGAGATGAAGCTAGTAAAATTTTAAACCATTGTCACACAGGACCAACAGGAGGGCATTATGGGCCTCAACTAACAGCAAGAAAAGTTTATGAAGCTGGATTCTATTGGCCTACAATTTACAAAGACGCACACCTTCTTTGCAAATCCTGTGATGCATGTCAAAGGGCCGGAAAAATAAGTCAACGTGATGAAATGCCACAAAATGTCATCCAAGTATGTGAAGTATTTGACATTTGGGGTATTGACTTTATGGGTCCATTTCCAAAATCTCATAATAATCTATATATACTCGTAGCCATTGATTATGTATCTAAATGGGCGGAAGCACAAGCTCTCCCAACTAACGATGCACGAGTTGTAGTCAACTTTTTAAAACGTCTTTTTGCAAGGTTTGGAACACCGAAAGCTTTAATAAGTGATCGGGGTACTCATTTCTGTAATAATCAACTTGAGAAAGTTCTTAAAAGATATGGAGTAACTCATAAAATCTCCACCGCATATCATCCACAAACAAGTGGACAAGTTGAAAATACCAACCGAGCTTTAAAACGTATTCTAGAGAAAACCGTAGGAACAAATCCGAAGGAATGGTCCATTAAATTGGAGGATGCACTCTGGGCTTTTAGAACAGCCTACAAAACTCCAATTGGAACCACACCTTTTAGACTTGTTTATGGAAAAGCATGTCATCTTCCAGTAGAAATTGAACACAAAACATTTTGGGCTTTGAAGACATGTAATCTTGATTTACATGAAGCCGGACGTCTACGATTAAGTCAACTAAATGAATTAGAAGAATTAAGACATGAAGCATACGAAAATTCGTTAATCTATAAAGAAAGAACGAAGAAATGGCATGATAAAAGAATCAGAAGTTCAAAAGAATTTAAAGAAGGAGACAGAGTTCTTCTTTTCAATTCACGATTCAAGCTATTTCCTGGAAAATTGAAATCAAGATGGTCTGGACCATTCATAGTCAAAAGAGTTTTCCCATACGGAACGATAGAATTGATAAATTCAAATGGGATTGAATTTAAAGTTAATGGTCACAGAGTTAAACATTACATACATGGTCCGATGGAAGTCGACAACGAAGTTAATCACAATTTCGACACCACAGCTAACTAAGTGTGGGGAGAATCAAGTCTTTAAAGGATAATATGTATTTCTGTTAGAGTTAGATTTTCTGTTTTCGTGTAGTTCTCGAAAATGGAACACGTATGGTCTTTCCCTAGCAGACCCTAAAGAACTAGTCTTCTCCCCCCATTCTGAATTTTTATTTTTTTAGGTTTTTACGAAATGAAGACTGCCTGTGAACTAAACCATGGTCTAATGCTACACGCTTTGATCACTAAAAGAAATAATGACATACTACCTAGCGAATTAGTATCAGTAATCAGAGAAAGAATGGACGGAGTTAGAAAAGAATCCAGATGCGAAGATAATAAGTTACAATTTGGTAAAGGAAAATCAAAATCCGCAGCGAAAAGAAGAGCACGACACCTAGAACGATGTCACAAATGCGGAAAATGGTCACATGGAGGTAAATGTTCAAATAATCAAACCTATTCAAATACCGAATTTGTTACTTTATGCAGAGACGGACCGTTCATATGTTTAGAAGAAAAGACACTGAATGCTCGAGGTTACGCCTATGTAGCCATGGAAAACCAATTAAATCGACTATCTTATGAATGGAATAGATCATATAACTAAGAAATCTATTTCACAGGTATGTCTGTACAGTTTTTATTTTTATTTTTATTTTTAACCTTTTGATAATAAACGCTAATTTGTTCGCTAAAAAGTATTAAATTGGTATTAAATAAAATTAGGTTTGGCGACCGAAATTATTGATATCATTCAAAAATTTATTACATCACTGCGAAATTTAACGTTTATTCTTAAGGTATAAATATCTTTAAACAATCAACCCAAAATATTTCAAAAATTCGTCATGAGTTAAATTAGGTCTTGGAACCGAAATTACTTTACCGAAAAGAGGGGCGCATATTTTTGATAATATTTGATTGATTAAAGTGGGATAAAAAGCCAAAAAGATTTTTTTTATTTTTACCATGTTTTTAAAATTAATATTTAAATCTTAAATTAATATTGTAAACTCTGTAAAAACAATATATTTAAAATTGTAAATATTTGAAAAATTAATATAAGTTTGATATGAATTTATAAATTTTTAAATTAAGTTTGGTGTGAATTTTTTAATTTTTAAAATATAAAATTTTAATTTTATGCATTTCAAATTTTAAGTTTGGTGTGAATTTTTAATTTTTAATTTTGAATTTTATATTTAAGTTGTGTGAATTTAAAAACAAAAATTTACTTTATCTCATTAAGTTAAGAATATGATTTTTAAAATTCGTCGTAAGTTGAAGACTAGGTCTTTGAACCGAAATTGCTTTACCCGAGGGAGGGACGAGAACTTTTATTATCATTATTTTTAATCTTATTGAATTAGAGTATGCCAAAAACATTGAAAAAACCCAAAAATCTTAGCTTTTAAAACAATCGCTACAAAAAGACAAATTTTAAAATTTTGTCGAGGGACGGACTAGGACATCGATCCGAAACGACCTCGTCCTAAATAACAAAGGAAACAAAATTTTAAAATTAATTACTTAATTGTTTTAATAAGTTATTGATTATAAAATAAAAAAAAAAAAAATATATATCAAACTCCGCGACTCGCGGAGTTTGAAGTGAAAAACCTCCGCGACTCGCGGAGGGACCAATTTACAGAAAAAAAATATAACGCAAGAACTGATCAGTTTCACTCCCCCACACACAAAAACACTGCGAAACACAGCGAAAAAAGACCCGAAAAACCCGAGAAAAAACCCCAAAAATCCCAATTTTTAACCGTTAATCACCAAATCTTTTGCTAAAATCATGTTGAGAAGGATGCTATCTAAGAATTACTCAAGAAAAACGGTAAATTTCTACACCTAAACACCATTTAATTCGAAATTAGGTGTTCTTGAGCTATTTTTTCCCCAATTTGATTTTGATGCTTTTTAGTGTAATTAGACTTAAATTGTTTATGTATTATGCTTGTATAACCTAGATTGATGCTGTTTAACATGATTAGAAGCCTTAAACTTCAAATTTTGAATAATCTAGGGTTTGTGTTCTTGAGCAAATTTGGGGCTTTTTGATATAAACAGGTTATGGCCGATTTTTGTCATGAATTGTTGCTAAATTGAGTAGTGTAACATGTCTAGGTAATTAAATGATCCAAACTTTGAGCCTAAACATGATTTTGAGAATTAAAGTGGACTTTTTCAAGTCTAAAATTCATGAACTTGATTTTTGAAAGATAATGTCATTTGAGACTTGTTTATTTGCTAGTAATGATTATTTTGACATGTTATTTGAGTTGAATGCTTATGAACTTGGCGAAAATTTTCGTATATGCTTATTTGAAAAAGTGTAGATTTGATAAAAATGTGAAAATGAGCTTAAGTTTGATATAAATTGATAATGTCATTGTAATTATTTTGATTGATGATTTTGCTGACACTAATGCATATTTGGATGCACAAAATTTGTGTTTGATGTGTTTTGCAGAATGAAAGGGGTGAATCTTCAT
The DNA here is from genome assembly GCF_046630445.1 of Rutidosis leptorrhynchoides. NCBI lineage: Eukaryota > Viridiplantae > Streptophyta > Magnoliopsida > Asterales > Asteraceae > Rutidosis > Rutidosis leptorrhynchoides. Next base: position 52,787,017 of record NC_092336.1, on the reverse strand, counting down.
CCCAAGCCCGCAATGCTCCTGCTGAGAATTTGGAACAACAGGAGGTAGATAACTACTACAAGCAGGATGTACCTCATCCAGTCATGACCTTTTCGGATATGCACTTGGAAGAATTGCACCCGAACCTGAGATTTGACAGACTTTGGATAGATTATCCAAAATATCAACGGGGTTTGCATACTCTTCACTCTAAGGTTGTTGAGGTACCGAGGGTCATAGAATGGGGACCCTTAGAAGCTGTAGAATTGGCCGGGCCAATTAGAGAATTACTTGTACAGAGGTATGGTAATTCTTCTTTTAATGACTGGATATGTTTATTCACCATACGCAGACCTGTATATAAAGTATGGTGTGAAGAGTTGTTATGTAGTATAGAGTTGAATGATCGGGTAGCTAGTTTAACCGATCGTTCTTTTATTAGATTTTTGTTAGGCGGTTCGATGCGCCACATGTCTTTACTGGACATGGCTCAGGCTTTACGTATATATACGCCTGAGGAGTTAGCGTCTGCCGATTGTAGAGGATTGATACTAAACGGTAGAAAGATAGATGAGAATTTTGATACACACGGTGTGTGGAGTCAAATGACAAGCCATCACCGTTTCAAAGGGGGAAACTACTCTTATTTGGATATAGATAGAGCCGAATTAAGAGTGATACATAGGTTTTTAGCTAATTCGATTACACAAAGGGGTAAGAACAAAGAAAAAGTAAATGAACAAGATTTGTTTTACCATATGTGTATTCGAGACCCACAGAGCGCTGTAAGTATACCATATTGTGTGGGTTATTATTTATCAGCTATGGTTCGGGGGATGCGACCACATAGCATAATAGGAGGTGGAATTTTTATTACTTTGATTGGTGAATATCTCGGTGTGGATATAAGTCGGGGGGGATTATTACTAGAAGAGCCGGAACCCCGCGACACTATAGGTTTAAATGTATACCATGGTGCGAAAGTTTTGAAGAGGCGAAATAACGCCGCAGTACGATACCATGGTAGACATCCACAGGTGGAGAGAAACCAGCAACAAGGTAATGTAGGAGGGGGGAATGAGATGCAAGAAATGCATAGGTTTATAGCTTCTCAGGAATACGAAAATGCTAGACAGAGAGCATTTGAAGATTGGCAAGTTCATCAGAACCAGATCATAGCTCATTGCCAACATATAGGTAGAAACTATATTCCTACACCGAAACCCGTCTTCCCTCCTTGGTCGATAGAGATGCAGCCACCATATCCTACGTATGACCCTGCCGAAGCATTCTATAGCACTTATGGTTATGCCTGGAACCCCTATTGGTACCAATATCATCCTTAGTTTACTTATTATTTTTTTTTTATTTTGTAATTTGTAATTATTGATACATTTAATATTTTTGTTAATATTGTAATCATTTTTATAATTATCTAACTTTTATTCTTAGATTTTAATAATTTTTGAATGTGGGGTAATATACCAAACTTCAAAAATATGTATATATGTTTGCAGTTTATCTTATGTACACAACAGGGTAAAACAACGCATTTTCAAAGACTGGCATTAAGTTCAGCAAAAGCAACTAATTTTGACGACAAGATGCAAAATATATGTGAAATAACAACAAGACGGAATGAACAAATGATGTGCACCATTTATCATTCAGCAAACAAACGCCAATATATTTGGAAACTTTGGTAAAAATTTAATCATTTTCACACAAATAACCCTCAATAATTTAAATTGTTACTGATTTCTTGCAAATGAGGGCATTGCAAGATCTTAAGTGTGGGAAGGGGTTAAATTCTTTCGGATTTTAAAATTTTTATATTAAACACTTGGTTACCATTAAAAATACTAGTAAAGCAGTAGTTGTATTAGAATCTAGTGCTCTCTGATAAAAAAGAACAGCCCTAGTCTTATATACTGACTACCCAATTCTAGTAAAATTTTTCAAAATTTTCAATTAAATGAATTCAAAATCATGTTTATACATATTTATGAACGATAAAACTAGGTTTTAACACCGAAATTATTGTTACCTCGGAAAGGACATAAATTGAGAAACAAACTAAAATGTTAAAATTCATTTAAAAATGGAATAGAGGACGATAAAAAGGAAAATAAAAGCCAAGTGTGGGAAAATTTACCAAGTTATCTTAAACATATGTCACATATATCTGTAACAAATAACTGAAAATACTTTTGCTTTGGACTAAACTAAACTGTTTTACCCGATGAAAGAAAAGAAGAGATGGATCTACACGATGAATCAATTCCATCATTAAAAGGAAGTAAAGTCTTCCGAAAAAGACACGCGCTTCTTGATTTAGGTCATGAAGTTGTCGTCCAGACCAGCTGTAGGTTGACGAAAAACCTAGAAAAGTCATCACTAAAATCAGCAGGAAATCCACGGACCTCAGCATTAAACAGGGTCGCCATGTGGTCAGATTTATCCTAACCATGAGAAGGATTTATCTCGTACAATGGGGGGGCACCATGCAAATTAGCTGGATAAGACTAATGAATCAGATCCCCAGAAAGGATAATCTCCTTAAAAATCAGCTTTTAAGACTGATATTACTCAATCCTAGAGATTGACCTTAAAGATTGAGAATTCAAACTCATGGAATTCAATGATATCTAAACTCGAGCTTGAACGAGAAAATATTTTGATCAAAACTACAAGCCGATTTGTTTTCTGAAAACCCATTTTCAATGCGTTCATTACCATTGAACGTAAAATCCTAGGAATTCACCTGGAATTCATTAGGTCACCTGAACCAAATCGGGTGTCAACCGTAAGAACGGTGGTTGCATAACATGGTCAAAGACAGGACCTTGTGTCAAACCGAAAAATTATAAGGGTGAGCTTTACTATTGCTCCTACCAAGGATAGTAATTGCGTCCGACACGTTATAGACCATAATCAAAAGCATGTCACGGGACATTGCCTTAACAGTTGCTTGTTCAAACGCTTTCCTTTACAACCGGACGGTAGTTTACCGAAAGGTGATATACGGGACAAGTAAACTGGACGTGTTGCTTTCCAAATACAAGGTTAGCAAGTGGGTGACACAAAACCGCAAGTTTTGAGCTAAAATTTTCAAATCTGAAACCCACCAAACCCTCAAAAATATTTTGCAAACACCGGTAAAGGGTTATCCCGGAAAACTTATCTAGGGTAAAAACTAGATTTAATTTTCAAAAGATCAAATGTTTTCATAAAGATCCAATTTCCTTAATGGATCTAAATTTTTATAGTCATGTGGGACTGTAAACCATATCGTTACTACCATTGTTTATACCGCCGTATAGAAATCACTAATGTACAAAGTGTGAAGAATAAAGAAGTGATTCTGGTATTTCAAGACAATATTGCTTGAGGACAAGCAACGCTCAAGTGTGGGAATATTTGATAATGCTAAAAACGAACATATATTTCATAGCATTATTCCTCAAGAAAGACAAGCTTTTAGTTGCAATTGTTCTATTTACAAGTGATATTCGTTTAAATAATAAAAGGTGAAGACAAAAGACAGATTCGACGAAGTGAAGACGCAAACGACCAAAAAGCTCAAAAGTACAAAAGACAATCAAAAAGGTTCCAATTATTGATAAGAAACGTCTCGAAATCACAAGAGTACAAGATTCAAAACGCAAAGTACAAGATATTAAATTGTACGCGAGGACGTTCGAAAATCCGGAACCGGGACCAGAGTCAACTCTTAACGCTCAACGCAACGGACTAAAAATTACAAGTTAACTATATATATAAATATAATATAATATATAATTAATTATATTAATTATATATATATTATATATATATATTAAAAACCGTCGGCAGAGAAAACTCCAAGGACTGAGCTGTAATTTCTATCTCCGCGACTCGCGGAGTTTGAAGGGGATTTTGCCGCGAGTCGCGGAGCCCCAAATTTCAACTCTGGCTATAAAGCCAACCGAATTCTGATCAAAAATCATCATCTTTTCTTCCTCATTCATACGTAAAACTTATATATATATATATATATAATTTATATTTTAATTTTAATTTTAATTCTAATAATAAGGGTATGTTAGCGAATGTTGTAAGGGTGTAAGTCGAAATTCTGTCCGTGTAACGCTACGCTATTTTTAATCATTGTAAGTTATGTTCAACCTTTTTATATTAATGTCTCGTAGCTAAGTTATTATTATGCTTATTTAAAACGAAGTAATCATGATGTTGGGCTAATTACTAAAATTGGGTAATTGGGCTTTGTACCATAATTGGGGTTTGGACAAAAGAACGACACTTGTGGAAATTAGACTATGGGCTATTAATGGGCTTTATATTTGTTTAACTAAATGAAAATTTGTTAATGTTAATATAAAGATTTACAATTGGGCGTCCCTATGAATTACCATATACACTCGATCGGACACGATGGGCGGGGTATTTATATGTACGAATAATCGTTCATTTATCCGGACACGGGAATGGATTAATAGCCACTAGAATAATTAAAACAGGGGTGAAATTACATTCAAGGGTAATTGGTGTAATTGTTAACAAAGTAGTAAAACCTTGGTTTACACGCAGTCGATAACCTGGTGTATTCATTAAACAAAGTATTAAAACCTTGTTACAATTCGAATCCCCAATTAGTTGGAATATTTAACTTCGGGTATAATAATAATTTGATGAGGACACTCGCACTTTATATTTATGACTGATGGACTGTTATGGACAAAAACCAGACGGACATATTAAATAATCCAGGACAAAGGACAATTAACCCATGGGCATAAAACTAAAATCAACACGTCAAACATCATGATTACGGAAGTTTAAATAAGCATAATTCTTTTATTTCATATTTAATTTCCTTTATTTTATATTTAATTGCACTTCTAATTATCACACTTTTATTTTTTGTTATTTAATCGCACTTTTAATTATCGTACTTTTTAATTATCGCAATTTTATTTTATCGCATTTTTATTATTCGCAATTTCATTATCGTTATTTACTTTACGCTTTAATTTAAGTCTTGTATTTATTTTATATTTTACATTAGATTTTAACTGCGACTAAAATCTTAAAATCGACAAACCGGTCATTAAACGGTAAAAACCCCCCTTTATAATAATAATATTACTTATATATATGTTTGTATTTTTATAAAAGTAAACTAATATAGCGTTGAGCTTTGTTTAAAGATTTCCCTGTGGAACGAACCGGACTTACTAAAAACTACACTACTGTACGATTAGGTACACTGCCTATAAGTGTTGTAGCAAGGTTTAAGTATATCCATTCTATAAATAAATAAATATCTTGTGTAAAATTGTATCGTATTTAATAGTTTTTCCTGCTAAAATTAATAACTATTTTATATACACCTCGCATAACATCAGATATATACATTTAAATGTCGTTACAATGATAATCGTTACATATATGTCTCGTTTCGAAATCCTTAATTTAGTAGTCTTGTTTTTACTTATGTAGTTCATTGTTAATACAGTTAATGATATATTTAATTATCATATTATCATGTTATATATAATATAACAATGTAGTAATATGCTTCATATATATTTAGTAAGACGTGGTTATAAGGACAAGATTTGGAGTCCATGTTTGTATGATATTGTGTAAAAACTGCATTCAAGAAACTGATTTCGATGTAACATATTTGTATTGTAAACCATTACGTAATGGTCGTGTGTAAACAGGATATTTTAGATTATCATTATTTGATAATCTACGTAAAGCTTTTTAAACCTTTATTTATGAAATAAAGGTTATGGTTTGTTTTAAAAATGAATGCAGTCTTTGAAAAATGTCTCATATAGAGGTTAAAACCTCGTAACGAAATCAATTAATATAGAACGTTTTAATCAATAAGAACGGGACATTTCAGTTGGTATCAGAGCGTTGGTCTTAGAGAACCAGAAAATTTGCATTAGTGTGTCTTATCGAGTTTGTTAGGATGCATTAGTGAGTCTGGACTTCGACCGTGTTTTCTTTAAAAATGATTGCTTAACATTTTTGTTGGAAACTATATATTTTTAACATATGAATATTATGTGATATATTAATCTCTTAACGTGTTTGATATTATGTGATAAGATGTCTACCTCTAGAACAAGTCCCATTGACTTACCTAATAATAATGAAGAGTCAAATGTAAATTGGAATGATTCGTGGACCGATTCACAAGTTCCCGAAGAGGAACCGGAAGAAGAGTTGGAACCGGAAGAAGAATCGGAGCCGGAAGAAGAATCGGAACCGGAAGAAGAAATAGAACCGGTGGGGGAAATAATAAAAAGGTTAAGTAAAAGAGAATCCTCAACCAACCGACCAAGGTTAATTATGGTCAATGGTGTTTCCGCCAAGGAAGCAAAATATTGGGAGGATTACCAATTCTCCGATGAATCGGATTCCGACGAGAATTCCGATGATGTTATAGAAATTACCCCAACTGAATTTAAAAAGGCAAAAGAAAATAATAAGGGAAAGGGCATAAAAATAGAGAAATCTAATTCCAACCCCGATGAACTTTATATGTATCGTCAACCCCCGAAGTCCTTAAGTTGTAACAATGACCCGGGAACCTCTAAACCACCAGGTTTTTCTAAACCAATGTGGACAACGACGGCTCGTATTAGGGGAACATCATATATCCCTAGAAACTTGGCAAAACGAACCAAAACCGAACAAGAAGAAACGAGCGAGTCGGAATAAGATAGTTGCATTCGTGTGGTGTAATATATGTAATATAGTGTGCTTATGCTTTATGATATATGTAAAAATTGCTTGTATTAATAAGTATTTTTTTTTATGAATCTAACTCTTGTCTATTTTACAGTATAAAAACACAAAATGGATAGACAACCCAATATTTTAAGAGACCTACCCGGAGACATGATTGATGAAATCTTGTCTAGAGTCGGTCAGAATTCCTCGGCACAGCTATTTAAGGCGAGATCAGTTTGTAAGACATTCGAAGAACGTTCCAAGAATGCCTTGGTTTATAAAAGGCTTTCGTTCGAAAGATGGGGGATATCACATTGGGAAATCCATAAGTTACGATGTGTTTACTTTGACGCATATATTGCGGGGAACCCAAATGCTATTTTACGCAACGGGTTAAGAAATTATTTTGACTCAGTATATCCGAATATAGGACTTCGTGATTTAGAAAAAGTGGCTAACATGCAACATAAAGAAGCATGTTATGCTTACGGGTTAGTAATGTTCGCTTCTCACCAAAGTGAGAACAAGAACATCGGGCTACAACTATTAAACAAAACGTTCCCACAAGTGACGGAGTCGGTAATTGGGGTAAGAAATGAGGTTTTTAGGTTATTACGAGACTGTTGGTCATTACGTAACCCTCGTCCCTTTGACGACGTTACAACACGCTATCTTATCAACGGCCACAATGGTTATGTTCCACAAGACCAAAGATGGGAAGTAATCCTAGTAAAACCAGAATGCATGACTTGTTTCTGGACGTATGAATTACGTGTCTTTATTGCCTTTGCTGAACGACTTGTGTACTAGCTAGAATTATCTTCACAACCATCTTGTATCAAATTTATTGTGTGCTATATTTCATGCTATATGTAAAATAAGCGGTATTGTAAGTTTGTAAAATATTGTGTAAAAGTTTGAACGCGAAATATTATTATAATCAGTTTTTCATATAGAATTGTAGTAGTTGAATTGTATATTAGCTACTAAGTATGAACTTAACGGGTAGGTACTACCCGAATTTAAACTTATAAAACGCTAATATGAAGAAAAAGCTTTTATAAATGAGTTCATATTATGCTACGAAATACTATTAACTACTCTTAATATTCTGTATGATTAACTTGTTCCATTTGACTATTTTGAAGGAAATGGCACCGACTACTCGACACATCGTGAATATGAATGAAGAGGAATTCCGTACTTTTCTAGCTTCAAACATAGCCGCAGTACAGGCTGCGCTACATACCAACAATAACCTTGGATCTGGCGGTACAGGAAATCGTGTAGGATGCACCTACAAAGAATTCACTGCCTGCAAACCTTTGGAATTTGATGGAACCGAAGGACCGATCGGATTGAAACGGTGGAGCGAGAAGGTCGAATCAGTGTTTGCCATAAGTAAGTGTACTGAAGAGGACAAAGTGAAGTACGCTACGCATACCTTCACAGGTTCTACGTTAACATGGTGGAATACCTATCTAGAGCAAGTGGGATAAGATGATGCGTACGCACTACCGTGGTCAGCATTCAAGCACTTGATGAACGAGAAGTACCGTCCCAGAACCGAGGTCAATAAGCTCAAGACAGAACTTAGAGGGTTACGAACCCAAGGATTTGATATTAGCACGTACAAAAGATGATTCACAGAATTGTGCCTATTGTGTCCGGGAGCATTCGAAGATGAGGAAGAGAAGATCGACGCGTTTGTGAAAGGATTACCGGAAAGAATCCAAGAAGATATAAGTTCACACTAGCCCGCCTCCATACAACAGGCATGTAGAATGGCTCACAAACTAGTGAACCAGATTGAAGAATGAATTAAAGAACAGACTGCTGAAGAGGCCAAGGTGAAGCAAGTCAAAAGAAAGTGGGAGGAAAACGGTGATAAGAATCACCAATACAACAACAACAGCAATTACAACAATAATCGCAACAATTATCCCAACAATCGCAGCATCAATCGCAACTATAACAAACGGCCCAACAACAACAACAACAACAACAACAACAACAACAACAACAGCAACTACAACAATCATCCTAACAATAATAATAACCGCAACAACAACAACAATCAGAAGCAGCTATGCCAAAGGTGTGAAAAGTATCACTCGGGGTTCTGCACTAAATTTTGCAACAAGTGTAAAAGAAATGGTCATAGCGCGGCGAAGTGTGAGGTCTACGGACCAGGGGTTAATAAAACGAAAGGAACAAATGGTGTCAGAACGAGTAATGGCGGAGCAAGTAGTGTCGGAGCAAGTTATGCCAATGTAGTTTGTTATAAATGTGGAAAACCGGGCCACATTATTAGAAATTGCCCGAACCAGGAGAACACGAATGGACAAGGCCGCGGAAGAGTTTTCAATATTAATGCGGCAGAGGCACAGGAAGACCCGGAGCTTGTTACGGGTACGTTTCTTATTGACAATAAATCTGCTTACGTTTTATTTGATTCGGGTGCGGATAGAAGCTATATGAGTAGAGATTTTTGTGCTAAATTAAGTTGTCCATTGATGCCTTTGGATAGTAAATTTTTACTCGAATTAGCAAATGGTAAATTAATTTCAGCAGATAATATATGTCAGAATCGAGAAATTAAACTGGTTAGCGAAACATTTAAGATTGATTTGATACCAGTAGAGTTAGGGAGTTTTGATGTGATAATCGGTATGGACTGGTTGAAAGAAGTGAAAGCAGAGATCGTTTGTTACAAAAATGCAATTCGCATTATACGAGAAAAAGGAAAACCCTTAATGGTGTACGGAGAAAAGGGCAACACGAAGCTACATATTATTAGTAATTTGAAGGCACAAAAACTAATAAGAAAAGGTTGCTATGCTGTTCTAGCACACGTCGAGAAAGTACAAACTGAAGAAAAGAGCATCAATGATGTTCCCATTGCAAAAGAATTTCCCGATGTATTTCCGAAAGAATTACCTGGATTACCCCCACAGCGATCCGTTGAATTTCAAATAGATCTTGTACCAGGAGCTGCACCAATAGCTCGTGCTCTTTACAGACTCGTACCCAGCGAGATGAAAGAACTGCAAAGCCAATTACAAGAACTTTTAGAGCGTGGTTTCATAAGACCAAGCACATCACCGTGGGGAGCTCCTGTTTTGTTTGTCAAGAAGAAAGATGGTACATTCAGGTTGTGTATCAACTACCGAGAGTTGAACAAACTTACCATCAAGAACCGCTACCCACTACCGAGAATCGACGACTTATTTGATCAACTACAAGGCTCGTCTGTTTATTCAAAGATTGACTTACGTTCCGGGTATCATCAAATGCGGGTGAAAGAAGATGATATTCCAAAGACTGCTTTCAGAACATGTTACGGTCATTACGAGTTTATGGTCATGCCGTTTGGTTTAACTAATGCACCAGCTGTGTTCATGGACCTTATGAACTGAGTGTGTGGACCATACCTTGACAAGTTTGTCATTATTTTCATTGATGACATACTTATTTACTCAAAGAATGACCAAGAACAAGGTGAACATTTGAGAAAGGTGTTAGAAGTATTGAGAAAGGAAGAATTGTACGCTAAGTTTTCAAAGTGTGCATTTTGGTTGGAAGAAGTTCAATTCCTCGGTCACATAGTGAACAAAGAAGGTATTAAGGTGGATCCGGCAAAGATAGAAACTGTTGAAAAGTGGGAAACCCCGAAAACTCCGAAACACATACGCCAGTTTTTAGGACTAGCTGGTTACTACAGAAGGTTCATCCAAGACTTTTCCAGAATAGCAAAACCCTTGACTGCATTAACGTATAAAGGGAAGAAATTTGAATGGAATGATGAACAAGAGAAAGCGTTTCAGTTATTGAAGAAAAAGCTAACTACGGCACCTATATTGTCATTGCCTGAAGGGAATGATGATTTTGTGATTTATTGTGATGCATCAAAGCAAGGTCTCGGTTATGTATTAATGCAACGAATGAAGGTGATTGCTTATGCGTCTAGACAATTGAAGATTCACGAACAAAATTATACGACGCATGATTTGGAATTAGGCGCGGTTGTTTTTGCATTAAAGACTTGGAGGCACTACTTATATGGGGTCAAAAGTATTATATATACCGACCACAAAAGTCTTCAACACATATTTAATCAGAAACAACTGAATATGAGGCAGCGTAGGTGGATTGAATTATTGAATGATTACGACTTTGAGATTCGTTACCACCCGGGGAAGGCAAATGTGGTAGCCGATGCCTTGAGCAGGAAGGACAGAGAACCCATTCGAGTAAAATCTATGAATATAATGATTCATAATAACCTTACTACTCAAATAAAGGAGGCGCAACAAGGAGTTTTAAAAGAGGGAAATTTAAAGGATGAAATACCCAAAGGATCGGAGAAACATCTTAATATTCGGGAAGACGGAACCCGGTATAGGGCTGAAAGGATTTGGGTACCAAAATTTGGAGATATGAGAGAAATGGTACTTAGAGAAGCTCATAAAACCAGATACTCAATACATCCTGGAACGGGGAAGATGTACTAGGATCTCAGGAAATATTTTTGGTGGCCGGGTATGAAAGCCGATGTTGCTAAATACGTAGGAGAATGTTTGACGTGTTCTAAGGTCAAAGCTGAGCATCAGAAACCATCAGGTCTACTTCAACAACCCGAAATCCTGGAATGGAAATGGGAAAACATTACCATGGATTTCATCACTAAATTGCCAAGGACTGCAAGTGGTTTTGATACTATTTGGGTAATAGTTGATCGTCTCACCAAATCAGCACATTTCCTGCCAATAAGAGAAGATGACAAGATGGAGAAGTTAGCACCACTGTATTTGAAGGAAGTCGTCTCCAGACATGGAATACCAATCTCTATTATCTCTGATAGGGATGGCAGATTTATTTCAAGATTCTGGCAGACATTACAGCAAGCATTAGGAACTCGTCTAGACATGAGTACTGCCTATCATCCACAAACTGATGGGCAGAGCGAAAGGACGATACAAACACTTGAAGACATGCTACGAGCATGTGTTATTGATTTCGGAAATAGTTGGGATCGACATCTACCATTAGCAGAATTTTCCTACAACAACAGCTACCATTCAAGCATTGAGATGGCGCCATTTGAAGCACATTATGGTAGAAAGTGCAGGTCTCCAATTTGTTGTAGTGAAGTGGGGGATAGACAGATTACGGGTCCGGAGATTATACAAGAAACTACCGAGAAGATCATCCAAATTCAACAACGGTTGAAAACCGCCCAAAGTTGACAAAAGAGCTACGCTGACATTAAAAGAAAAGATATAGAATTTGAAATTGGAGAGATGGTCATGCTTAAAGTTGCACCTTGGAAAGGCGTTGTTCGATTTGGTAAACGAGGGAAATTAAATCCAAGGTATATTGGACCATTCAAGATTATTGATCGTGTCGGACCAGTAGCTTACCGACTTGAGTTACCTCAACAACTCGCGGCTGTACATAACACTTTCCACGTCTCGAATTTGAAGAAATGTTTTGCTAAAGAAGATCTCACTATTCCGTTAGATGAAATCCAAATCAACGAAAAACTCCAATTCATCGAAGAACCCGTCGAAATAATGGATCGCGAGGTTAAAAGACTTAAGCAAAACAAGATACTGAAAGGACCCGTTCATATATATTATAAACGATTCACAATAGTTGATTACATCGTGAGGTATTTGACCTCTATATGATACATTTTACAAACATTGCATTCATTTTTAAAAGACAAACTTTCTTTACAACGAAAGTTGACGGCATGCACACTATTTGATAATACATCCGACTATAATTGACATAATAATAATCTTGATGAACTCAATGACTCGAATGCAACATCTTTCAAAATATGCCATGAATGACTCCAAGTAATATCCTTAAAATGAGCTAATGCACAGCGGAAGATTTCTTTAATACCTGAGAATAAACATGCTTTAAAGTGTCAACCAAAAGGTTGGTGAGTTCATAGGTTTATCATAACAATCATTTCAATATATTAATAGACCACAAGATTTTCGTTTATAAATATATGTACACTCGCAAGTCTATAAAAGTATTCTATAAGTTGTAGGCACTCGGTAACAAGCCTTAACGTTCATGTTTTACCCTCTGAAAGTACACCGAATCAGGTGTGTTATATAAACCTCGAAGTACTAAAGCATCCCATAGTCAGGATGGGGTTTGTCAGGCCCAATAGATCTATCTTTAGGATTCGCGCCTACCAGTCATACACCAGTAGTTATAGTTACCAAGCTAAGGGGATATTTCTGGTTTAAACCCACGTAGAATTAGTTTTAGTACTTGTGCCTATTTCGTAAAACAGTTATAAAATATGCATGTATTCTCAGCCCAAAAATATATAATGCAAAAGCATTTAAAAGGGGAGCTATGAAAACTCACCATACTGTATTTCGTAGTAAAAATACATATAACGTCATTTAACAAGTGCAAGGTTGGCCTCGGATTCACGAACCTATATTAATTATATATATTTATATGTTGGTCAATATTTGTCTAACAATTTTTGGTCAAATCATAGTGTACCACAATCCTAATGCTCGAGACTAATATGCAAAAGTCAACAAAAGTCAACTTGACCCAAAATGACTTCTAAAATTTATACGTGTTTATTATATAACTTAACTATAGTCGTTTTATATATTTAAATATATTTATTAGATTTTATAATAATAAAAGTCATTTATTAATAAAAATTTATATTAACGTTTATATATAATATATACTTTTATATATCTTAAGTAGTAAAATTTATAAAGTTCACTTAATATCGTAAAACTATAGTGGTAAGTATTATTAATGTAATTATATTACGCGTGGTGAAAAATATCTTTGTATCCCCTATTTATTTGATAAAATAATATTGATCATAATAATAATAAGTAAAAGTTGTATTATTTTGTAATAATAATTATTATTATTCTATAACAATATTTATATTTACTAAAAATGGTATTATGATAAAATGATAATACTAACATAATAGTAATAATGATATTTTATATTAACAATGATATTTCTATTAAAATAATAACGACGATAGTAATAATAATCATTTTAACAATAATACTAAAATTCAGTTGACTATAACTTCTAATCCGTTCATCGAAACCATTCGATATCTAAATGAAAAGTTCTTAATTTTTCGCTAGCTTTCCAAAGACATGCATATCATATACCCTATCTCAGTAGCATATGTATCTAATTCAGGATTCAACAAACCTATCTAAGGACAATATCGAATGTACAAGCATGCATAATCCTATATACTCGAGCACTAGTCAGGGATACACTATTGATATATAAAAGTTAAGTTATGAGTGCTCACGTATCAATATTGAGATTCAATATTGCAGGAAAGTACGTAGACGCAACGGAGATGATAAACACTAGATTGACCTCACGAGCATACCCATGAACCATACCCATCACCTCCATAGCTATAACCCATAATTTCCTTAGCTTCGACTCATTAAAAAAAAACTATTTTGAAATCACTTGGACATCACTCCGTCGTAATATTTTATGTATACTAATAATATCTTGAAATAATACAGAGCAAATATATATATATATATATATATATATATATATATATATATATATATATATATATATATATATATATATATATATATATATATATATATATATATATAGTTTAGAGAAATATATTTTTAAGTTTCTCTGAAATAATGAAACCTATTGAATTCTATTTATAATAGATTTTTGAATTATTAAAGTGAATTATTAAAGTATAAATTATTAAAGTAAATTATTAAAGTATGAATTATTAAAGTGAATTAATTATTAAAGTGAATTATTAAAGTATGAATTATTAAAGTGAATTATTAAAGTATGAATTATTAAAGTATGAATTATTAAAGTGAATTATTAAAGTATGAATTATTAAAGTGAATTATTAAAGTTAAAGTAAAGTAAAAGTAAAGTAAAGGTAAAGTTAAAGTATAGTAAAAGTATAAAAACTATGTATGTATAATACGCGTATAAATATATATAATATTAATTTAAATCGTTATATATATTTAATGAAATAAAATATAAATATCGTTATATTTATTATACTGGTTAAGTAATGAGTTGTCAAAAGTGATTCTAGATATTTATAAAAGTTATATACGTTTTAATAATAAAGTTCTTTTTAAACTGAAAATGTTTTTGTACGTTTGAAAATAGATTAATAGAATATTATGGAAACCAATTTTCCACTAGCTTTTGTCTAACTTTCGTAAATGACACTTTTTATTTTTATTTATAAATAGCTTTACAAATTATTCCGAATATCGTTAAGAGGAATAGATTTTCTCAAATCATAGTGGACCTCTCAACAGAGACTTGTAATCATAATTCAATGTTTCTGATAATTCAATCATTTAATATATATTTTTTTAATTTCGTCGATAATCATATTGAAACAATTACGTTCATATAAAGCATTATACGTTTAAATACTTTGTTGACATTTTCAATTTATAACATATACACATATACATACATATTCATATATGTTCATTTAATGGTTCGTGAATCATTGGAATTTGGTCGAGGTTTAAATGAATGTATAAACATAGTTTAAAATCCTTGAGGTTTAACTTAACAAACATTGCTTATCGTGTCAGAATAATATAAAGATAAAGTTTAAATTTAGTCGAAAATTTCCGGGTCGTCACAGTACCTACCCGTTAAAGAAATTTCGTCCCCGAAATTTGATTGAGGTCGTTATGGCTAACAATGAGAATGTTATTATGACGTAACGATTATGAAGTTTTATCATGTCTAAGAAGTATGGATAAAATAATTCGATTACTCGAAGCGTATGAGGGAAGTTATCGTAAATGAAGGAAATAAGATTATAGTGATTCGTCATATCTTTTGACATCATCACAATTGATCTCTGAATTTAAAGAAAATCTTTGTAATCTATGTTGGATTTGATGCTTCGGTGATTAAGGAGATTATGATTCTCTTCGAATTAATACGATAATACATCTTGATTTCTCTGTCGGGTATTTCATTATAAATCCACCTCCTTCGTTTTCTTACAACTCACACCTTCTATTCTCTCTCCCTCAACTCATATTTTAAAGTATTTTTCAATATGCTTCATCCAGTACTGATTCTCGATATACTCCTCACTTTCATATCTGTCGTTCTTCTTTTTCATCTGCCTCCGGAAGAATCTATTTACTTCTACTATACTCTCGGTTTTATAGTGTTTTTAGTTCTTCCGTGTCTTTATATTGCTATATGCATCGATATATACGGTTTATAATTTTTGAGTGGTTGTTGGGTTTTATATCTTCCTTTATATTTCAAAGCCCCTGCTTTTGTCTTCTATAATCATTGACATCCACAGTTAATGCTCCCTTCTATTTGCTACGATTTATACTCCAATTTATATTTTGGAGTTTTGTCCTTTCGTTTCTTCTTCTTGCGATTAAGCAACGTTTGTAATGGTCCAGTATTCGCAGATATGAATTTCAGAATGAACATAGTTAATGTTCTAAGAAGGAAATGGTAATGGCACGATCTTGATTATTAATTTACCAGAATACCCTGAAAAGACCGAATCATCAAGAAAATATATTCTTGATATTTTTAGAGATTAAATAGAATACAAGAGTCGTGTAACATGGAACATGATGACGGCATGGTCTGTGAATCGTCATGTCCCATTAGAAACTCAGCATGACTTACTGTAATATAATCACGTTGATCAAGTGTCATTATATTATACTAACTCATGCTTCAGTTCCCAACACTACTTCAAAACATTCATAATTTAAACTCGAAAGTTTATAGAATATAGAAACTAATAGTTTCTTATATGATGTAACACTGATAGCGCAAAGAGATAAATGACTTCAGATAAAGAGTAAGGTATTCGTTAATGACTTTAGCAGGCACTGAATCATTTGGATTCTTTGAAGGTAGATTTAGTCTTTGTGATTTGTCCACATCCTCCTTCATAGTCTGTTCAATCCGTTTTCCAGTTCCAAACCTTCTCTTTTTCTCAGATTTACCACCTTACTATTCTTTGTCATCAAACTTTTTTACTGTTAAGATCGTTTACAATTTTTGATGCTTCGTCAGCATTTCAAGAACTAGTTTGCAGTTTAAAATATTTTTCAGAACTTCACATTCAAAGTATGTAAGTCCAGGAGATAGACGTTTTACGTACACATATAACTGTTGGCGCAGACATGCTGCGAGATTTCAAAATACTGGTTACTGTTTTCCGATGATTCGTATGACAATTCTCGTTACAAGATGCGAATGAGTAAATGATGTGATTTCAATAAATATAATGATTTTTCGAAAAGTCAAAGATAATTGAAGTTGTTGGTAAGTTTATTGCTAAGGTGGCGAGATATGAAAGGTCCCCAGTAACGATGACGAAAGGGCAACGTATCTATCGAGGTTATAATAAGACTAGTCCGACTGAAAAGTCGAAGTTGACTTGCTGGAGCTGTGACAAAACTGTCTACTTTGAAAAGGAATTGAAAAGTCATTTTAGCTAATAAATGCCAAAGGGTCTGACACGGATACGCGTCGAACTATGACTTTGGCTTCGAGAGCTTTTTAGGTACATAAATGTGGGTAATATGTGGTTGGATTATCATCTCGATTGTTCATTGTTTGAAGTGTCTTCGAAAACTTCGGAGAGTTTGAACACAGTTTGTAATCGTTAATATACATATGATGTTCTAACACAGTTTTGAAGCCAAAGTATAGCTTTGAAAGATGTAGGAATCTAAGAGTGATGTCTTCTGTTAAATCATGACTTGGATTTTGATTTGTCAAAATCAGAATGCGTAATCAAATTTGGGTGAGAATGGTTGTTTTGATTACTATACAAGAATGTATATTGTTGTGAGATTTTGGGAGTATAGTTGATGATTTGCTTAATCAGATTCGAAAAATGTAACATATTAATTTTGAATTTATATATCTCTCGGGTATTACCTACCCGTTAAAAAAAATTTCACAATTAATATTTTGTACAACAGAATATTATTACAGTCTTTATGAAAATATATATGTGCATATTTTCTTCAGATGTAACATTGATTTAATGAGTTAATATTAAATTAAACTCATTTGATTTACGGTTGAAACTAGAACTGAATAATCCCTAAAGACTTTAGAAATTACATAACCTTTACGGAGTATTTATTCAATAAAATTGAAATTATGAATTAATACTTCGTTATTTGTTGGTGTTTGTAACCCTTGCACCATATTCTCTAAAGCCACTACTCGAGCGCGAAGCTCGTTGACTTCTTCTATTACACCGAGGTGATTGTCGGTTCGGATGAGCGAATAAATAAAATCTAGAATTTAATGTAGTATATAATCGTGACGAGATACTCTGGAAATGAGAGAGAAAATGGTGTTTCGGACCGGTTCGCCGGTAAGTACTTCAGGTTCATCGCCAAGAGGGCAATGTGGTGGATGGAAGGGATCACCTTCTTCTTGTCTCCAATTATTGAGGAGGCTACGAACCTATCCCCAATTCATCTAGAATAGATGATGGCTAATTGGTTGATCCATTCCGGTCACACTGCTTTCGGAGGTTGAGTGGGATTTCATATCGGAATTTGAGGGACTTGAACTAATGACGAATTCCATTTCGTTCGATTGAATAAAGGATTTTTCGATATGAAATGATTTTTCGGCTATCGGGTGGTATTCTAATTACATAGAATATCTATATATATAGCGCAAAAGATTTCGTAGATTACGGAGGAATTTACGTGATATGTCAGGCAAAGTTTACAGTAACAGATACGCTAAGATATGGATTAGCAGATACGCTAAGATATGTATTTTGTCTATACACTATTTATGCAATCAATGCAGTAAGACGTGTCTAGACTAAGAATGATAAGCAGGCAATTCCGACAAAAATGATAAGCAAAACTTTTGACATGCAGACACGGTCGAAGTCCAGGCTCACTAATGCATCCTAACGACTATCAGTTAGACACACTAATGCAGACCTGGTTCGCTAAGACCACCGCTCTGATACCAACTGAAAGGACCCGTTCATATATATTATAAACGATTCACAATAGTTGATTACATCGCGAGGTATTTGACCTCTATATGATACATTTTACAAACATTGCATTCGTTTTTAAAAGACAAACTTTCTTTACAACGAAAGTTGACGGCATGCACACTATTTGATAATACATCCGACTATAATTGACATAATAATAATCTTGATGAACTCAATGACTCGAATGCAACATCTTTCAAAATATGCCATGAATGACTCCAAGTAATATCCTTAAAATGAGCTAATGCACAGCGGAAGATTTCTTTAATACCTGAGAATAAACATGCTTTAAAGTGTCAACCAAAAGGTTGGTGAGTTCATAGGTTTATCATAACAATCATTTCAATATATTAATAGACCACAAGATTTTCGTTTATAAATATATGTACACTCGCAAGTGTATAAAAGTATTCTATAAGTTATAGGCACTCGGTAACAAGCCTTAACGTTCATGTTTTACCCTCTGAAAGTACACCAAATCAGGTGTGTTATATAAACTTCGAAGTACTAAAGCATCCCATAGTCAGGATGGGGTTTGTCAGGCCCAATAGATCTATCTTTAGGATTCGCGCCTACCAGTCATACACCAGTAGTTATAGTTACCAAGCTAAGGGGATATTTCTGGTTTAAACTCACGTAGAATTAGTTTTAGTACTTGTGCCTATTTCGTAAAACAGTTATAAAATATGCATGTATTCTCAGCCCAAAAATATATAATGCAAAAGCATTTAAAAGGGGAGCTATGAAAACTCACCATACTGTATTTCGTAGTAAAAATACATATAACGTCATTTAACAAGTGCAAGGTTGGCCTCGGATTCACGAACCTATATTAATTATATATATTTATATGTTGGTCAATATTTGTCTAACAATTTTTGGTCAAATCATAGTGTACCACAATCCTAATGCTCGAGACTAATATGCAAAAGTCAACAAAAGTCAACTTGACCCAAAATGACTTCTAAAATTTATACGTGTTTATTATATAACTTAACTATAGTCGTTTTATATATTTAAATATATTTATTAGATTTTATAATAATAAAAGTCATTTATTAATAAAAATTTATATTAACGTTTATATATAATATATACTTTTATATATCTTAAGTAGTAAAATTTATAAAGTTCACTTAATATCGTAAAACTATAGTGGTAAGTATTATTAATGTAATTATATTACGCGTGGTGAAAAATATCTTTGTATCCCCTATTTATTTGATAAAATAATATTGATCATAATAATAATAAGTAAAAGTTGTATTATTTTGTAATAATAATTATTATTATTCTATAACAATATTTATATTTACTAAAAATGGTATTATGATAAAATGATAATACTAACATAATAGTAATAATGATATTTTATATTAACAATGATATTTCTATTAAAATAATAACGACGATAGTAATAATAATCATTTTAACAATAATACTAAAATTCAGTTGACTATAACTTCTAATCCGTTCATCGAAACCATTCGATATCTAAATGAAAAGTTCTTAATTTTTCGCTAGCTTTCCAAAGACATGCATATCATATACCCTATCTCAGTAGCATATGTATCTAATTCAGGATTCAACAAACCTATCTAAGGACAATATCGAATGTACAAGCATGCATAATCCTATATACTCGAGCACTAGTCAGGGATACACTATTGATATATAAAAGTTAAGTTATGAGTGCTCACGTATCAATATTGAGATTCAATATTGCAGGAAAGTACGTAGACGCAACGGAGATGATAAACACTAGATTGACCTCACGAGCATACCCATGAACCATACCCATCACCTCCATAGCTATAACCCATAATTTCCTTAGCTTCGACTCATTCAAAAAAAAACTATTTTGAAATCACTTGGACATCACTCCGTCGTAATATTTTATGTATACTAATAATATCTTGAAATAATACAGAGCAAATATATATATATATATATATATATATATATATATATATATATAGATATATATATATATATGTAAATCGATTGAGAGAGTTTAGAGAAATATATTTTTAAGTTTCTCTGAAATAATGAAACCTATTGAATTCTATTTATAATAGATTTTTGAATTATTAAAGTGAATTATTAAAGTATGAATTATTAAAGTGAATTATTAAAGTATGAATTATTAAAGTGAATTAATTATTAAAGTGAATTATTAAAGTATGAATTATTAAAGTATGAATTATTAAAGTATGAATTATTAAAGTGAATTATTAAAGTATGAATTATTAAAGTGAATTATTAAAGTTAAAGTAAAGTAAAAGTAAAGTAAAGGTAAAGTTAAAGTATAGTAAAAGTATAAAAACTATGTATGTATAATACGCGTATAAATATATATAATATTAATTTAAATCGTTATATATATTTAATGAAATAAAATATAAATATCGTTATATTTATTATACTGGTTAAGTAATGAGTTGTCAAAAGTGATTCTAGATATTTATAAAAGTTATATACGTTTTAATAATAAAGTTCTTTTTAAACTGAAAATGTTTTTGTACGTTTGAAAATAGATTAATAGAATATTATGGAAACCAATTTTCCACTAGCTTTTGTCTAACTTTCGTAAATGACACTTTTTATTTTTATTTATAAATAGCTTTACAAATTATTCCGAATATCGTTAAGAGGAATAGATTTTCTCAAATCATAGTGGACCTCTCAACAGAGACTTGTAATCATAATTCAATGTTTCTGATAATTCAATCATTTAATATATATTTTTTTAATTTCGTCGATAATCATATTGAAACAATTACGTTCATATAAAGCATTATACGTTTAAATACTTTGTTGACATTTTCAATTTATAACATATACACATATACATACATATTCATATATGTTCATTTAATGGTTCGTGAATCATTGGAATTTGGTCGAGGTTTAAATGAATGTATAAACATAGTTTAAAATCCTTGAGGTTTAACTTAACAAACATTGCTTATCGTGTCAGAATAATATAAAGATAAAGTTTAAATTTAGTCGAAAATTTCCGGGTCGTCACAGATACCAATTGTTAAGGTTCGATGGAATGCTTGTAGAGGACCCGAGTTCACCTGGGAGCATGAAGATCAGATGAAGAAGAAATACCCGCATCTATTTCCAGAAGATTCGTCAACACCTTCAACAGCTTAAAATTTCGGGACAAAATTTATTTAACGGGTAGGTACTGTAGTGACCCGAACTTTTCCATGTTTATATATATTAATTGAGATTGATATTTACATGATTAAATGTTTCCAACATGTTAAGCAATCAAACTTGTTAAGACTTGATTAATTGAAATATGTTTCATATAGACAATTGACCACCCAAGTTGACCGGCGATTCACGAACGTTAAAACTTGTAAAAACGACATGACGATATATATATGGATATACATATGGTTAACATGAGATTATGATAAGTAAGTATCTCCATAAGTATATTAACAATGAGTTATATACATATAAACAAGACTACTAACTTAAGGATTTCGAAACGAGACATATATGTAACGATTATCGTTGTAACGACATTTAAATGTATATATATCATATTAAGATATATTAATATATCATAATATCATGATAATATAATAATTTAACATCTCATTAGATATAATAAACGATGGGTTAACAACATTAATTGAGATCGTTAACTTAAAGGTTTCCAAACAACACTTACATGTAACAACTAACGATGACTTAACGACTCAGTTAAAATGTATATACATGTAGTGTATTTAGATGTATTAAAATACTTTTGGAAGACTTCAAGACATATATCAAAACACTCATACTTAACGAAAATGGTTACAGTTACTTTTCCATTCTTTTCTTTCATCAAGAATTCTAGTCGTATTCTTACCCGTATTATACACACCTTCAAAACGTACTTACTATGAGTATATACCAATAGGAACTAGCATGGGATTCCACTCTTGATTATTTCATGTATGACTAATCAATTTTAACTTCTACCATGAGCTAGTCAACTAACTAGAACTCCTTTTAACCCCATTCACCACTCACCAATTACCACTCATCATTCACTCCATTTCACTTCCAATTCTCTTTCTAATTCTCTCTCAACACACACACACTATTATGAACGTATTTTTCCAGTAGTTAATCATCATCTTCATCAAAAATCACTTCAAGAATCAAGCTATAATCATCATAGGAAGAACACTTCAAGAACACTTCAAAAATCCCTTCAAGTTTACTAATTTACTTCCAAGCTTTCTAATCCATTCCAAGTAATCATCTAAGATCAAGAAACCTTTGTTATATACAGTAGGTTATCTTTCTTATTCAAGGTAATATTCATATTCAAACTTTGATTCGATTTCTATAACTATAAACTATCTTAATTCGAGTAAAAATCTTACTTGAACTTGTTTTTGTGTCATGATCCTACTTCAAGAACTTTCAAGCCATCCAAGATCCTTTGAAGCTAGATCATTTCTTGTCACTTCCAGTAGGTTTACCTACTAAACTTGAGGTAGTAATGATGTTCATAACATCATTTGATTCATATATATAAAACTATCTTATTCGAAGGTTTAAACTCGTAATCACTAGAACATAGTTTAGTTAATTCTAAACTTGTTCGCAAACAAAAGTTAATCGTTCTAACTTGACTTTTAAAATTAACTACACACATGTTCTATATCTATATGATATGCTAACTTAATGATTTAAAACCTGAAAACACGAAAAACACCGTAAAACCGGATTTACGCCGTCGTAGTAACACCGCGGGCTGTTTTGGGTTAGTTAATTAAAAACTATGATAAACTTTGATTTAAAAGTTGTTATTCTGAGAAAATTATTTTTATTATGAACATGAAACTATATCCAAAAATTATGGTTAAACTCAAAGTGGAAGTATGTTTTCTAAAATGGTCATCTAGACGTCGTTCTTTCGACTGAAATGACTACCTTTACAAAAATGACTTGTAACTTATTTTTCCGAATATAAACCTATACTTTTCTGTTTAGATTCATAAAATAGAGTTCAATATGAAATCATAGCAATTTGATTCACTCAAAACGGATTTAAAATGAAGAAGTTATGGGTAAAACAAGATTGGATAATTTTTCTCATTTTAGCTACGTGAAAATTGGTAACAAATCTATTCCAACCATAACTTAATCAACTTGTATTGTATATTATGTAATCTTGAGATACCATAGACACGTATACAATGTTTCGACCTATCATGTCGACACATCTATATATATTTCGGAACAACCATAGACACTCTATATGTGAATGTTGGAGTTAGCTATACAGGGTTGAGGTTGATTCCAAAATATATATAGTTTGAGTTGTGATCAATACTGAGATACGTATACACTGGGTCGTGGATTGATTCAAGATAATATTTATCGATTTATTTCTGTACATCTAACTGTGGACAACTAGTTGTAGGTTACTAACGAGGACAGCTGACTTAATAAACTTAAAACATCAAAATATATTAAAAGTGTTGTAAATATATTTTAAACATACTTTGATATATATGTATATATTGTTATAGGTTCGTGAATCAACCAGTGGCCAAGTCTTACTTCCCGACGAAGTAAAAATCTGTGAAAGTGAGTTATAGTCCCACTTTTAAAATCTAATATTTTTGGGATGAGAATACATGCAGGTTTTATAAATGATTTACAAAATAGACACAAGTACGTGAAACTACATTCTATGGTTGAATTATCAGTATCGAATATGCCCCTTTTTATTAAGTCTGGTAATCTAAGAATTAGGGAACAGACACCCTAATTGACGCGAATCCTAAAGATAGATCTATTGGGCCTAACAAACCCCATCTAAAGTATCGGATGCTTTAGTACTTCGAAATTTATATCATATCCGAAGGGTGTCCCGGAATGATGGGGATATTCTTATATATATGTATCTTGTTAATGTCGGTTACCAGGTGTTCACCATATGAATGATTTTTATCTCTATGTATGGGATGTGTATTGAAATATGAAATCTTGTGGTCTATTGTTACGATTTGACATATATAGGTTAAACCTATAACTCACCAACATTTTTGTTGACGTTTAAAGCATGTTTATTCTCAGGTGAATACTAAGAGCTTCCGCTGTTGCATACTAAAATAAGGACAAGATTTGGAGTCCATGTTTGTATGATATTGTGTAAAAACTGCATTCAAGAAACTGATTTCGATGTAACATATTTGTATTGTAAACCATTACGTAATGGTCGTGTGTAAACAGGATATTTTAGATTATCATTATTTGATAATCTACGTAAAGCTTTTTAAACCTTTATTTATGAAATAAAGGTTATGGTTTGTTTTAAAAATGAATGCAGTCTTTGAAAAACGTCTCATATAGAGGTCAAAACCTCGCAACGAAATCAATTAATATGGAATGTTTTTAATCAATAAGAATGGGACATTTCAATATACCAATAGTACATACATCTAAAAGCTGTGTATTGTACGAGTATGAATACGGGTGCATACGAGTAGAATTGTTGATGAAACTGAACGAGGATGTAATTGTAAGCATTTTTGTTAAGTAGAAGTATTTTGATAAGTGTCTTGAAGTCTTTCAAAAGTTTATGAATACATATTAAAACACTACATGTATATACATTTTAACTGAGTCGTTAAGTCATCGTTAGTCGTTACATGTAAGTGTTGTTTTGAGACCTTTAGGTTAACGATCTTGTTAAATGTTGTTAACCCAAAGTTTATAATATCAAATGAGATTTTAAATTATTATATTATCATGATAATATGATATATTAATATATCTTAATATGATATATACATTTAAATGTCGTTACAACGATAATCGTTACATATATGTCTCGTTTCGAAATCCTTAATTTAGTAGTCTTGTTTTTACTTATGTAGTTCATTGTTAATACACTTAATGATATATTTAATTATCATATTATCATGTTATATATAATATAACAATGTAGTAATATGCTTCATATATATTTAGTAAGACGTGGTTATAACGATAATCGTTATATGTATCGTTTCGAGTTTCATACGTCAATAGTCTCCTTTTTAAGTATATAACTTATTGTTACTATTTTTAATGAGATACTTGATTATCATTATATCATGTTAAACATATATATTTTTTCATTTATGTATCATCATGTCATATACAACTTATAGCGTTCGTGAATCATTGGTCAAACTGGGTAATCACACGTTTACAAAATTTCCGTTTCAATTAACCAAGTCTTAACAAGTTTGATTGCTTAAAATGTTGGAAACATTTAATCATGTAAATATAGTTTTCATTAAACATATAATCATAGAAAGGTTCGGAAAAGTTCGGGTCACTACAGGATTCATTGTTGACAAATTTGATCACTACACAACAATGATAATTGATTATAAGTAATACCACTTGTTAAATTATTCAATGACACATTCATGCACTTGAACACATAATTATCCATCCCATCTCCTTGATCACGAACCACCTTAACAACAAACATCATCAACTTCATAATTTCTGTTTCTTTCAAGCCGTCGGCTACTACAGTCTAGTTGGAAAAACAGCCCGAGAACCACCACCACATTCAAACACCATGAAACAACTAACTGTTGCTCGATTATTTATTTTTTTTTACATCAAACACCATCGTATATCATCACTAGTTGTTTAGCTAGATCCTCATCTCAATCGACTACTAGTTACAGCCATAATCAAACATCACCATTAATATATATGCTGCTTCCTTGTTGCTATCGGTTGTCAAACGCCAACACATCCGACCCACTTTTTTTATGAACAACCTTCGACTGCTATGTTTCTTTTTACTTTATCTGTTTCAACTACAAAGCCATCCTCTCAATCAACACCTTATTCATTCGATCATCATCTTCTTCTTCAAATCGTTAACCACCCATTTTTCTTTACAAACTGTTTTTTTTGTTTCTTCAAACCCAACAAACCGAACAAACAATCTAATCCTACCTGCTGTGATTACGTATATCTTTTATTGTTTTTTTCTTTTCTGTTAAAGGAATAATGAAAGGAAGGTGATACTATGATGAATGAAAACGATATATGATAAAACATAAAACCACTCATACCTACTACCACATGCTAGTTTTATGTTTATTCCTATTCGTTCTATAAACCAAGAAATCGTCCCTTTACCCATCAATTCTTTCTTTCGGTGCAATATTTAATAGGTATAATGATTCATTGGATTTGTGGCAGACAAACAACACGACGTGGCCATGTTGATTTACGACTTTTGTTTTATGTTAAAACTTGAAATTTAATCCATACATGATGATTGAATGATTACGGCTGCAACTTACCTACTAGCTTTTTTTTTTATTCCCTACCCTACTGCAGCAGCAAGAACCAAGCTGATAAAAAAATAAAAATAAAACCCTTGGACCGTTTAATGTTGGACTGCATGAAATCAATTAACATGGGTTGAAGGAATTGTTGGGCTGCGTTCCTAGTTTCTTTGTTGGGCCATTAAAAGTGTTCAAATATTTATTGCTCGGGTCCTATGTATCACTTCGAACGTCACCCAAACCCTTCACGTATTCCATTCTTTATTCGTTCTTCCTCACTCTTATTAAGGGTTGTGATTTTATGTGAATCTTGATGATGATGATGATGGAAGAACGAGAAGATGATGAGAGACATATGGGATAGATGAGATTAGACGAGTTGGTTTAGAGATTTTAATGGACTGAGATAATGATGGTCGGATCACGATTATGATAAATGGGGATTTAATTAAGAAGAAGAAAAGTTCAGAATTAAAAGTTAAAAAGAATTAATCTGGGAGTTATTTCAGTAAGTAACAAACAGCGCAATGGTTGTGACATGTGTTTATTAAACCAAAGTTCCTGAGTTCGAATCTAGGCTTATACAATTATTTTTTTTAGATGCTGTGAAAGTTTGGGCCGAGACTTAAGTTGTCCAATTGGGCCGAATACATGTTGCAAAGGGGTAAAGATTCTGTTGGGCTGAGCTTGATTATGAATCGGGTTGTGTAGGTTATTTAGTTGGGCCATATATCCTCTTGCATATGTGGGTCGATTTAAACTAAGGAGAAGAAAATGAAACCGACGTTTAACGGGTTAAAAGAAATTAAGAATTAAATAAATCAGTAAAGTAAAAGATGGAGCATGAGTTTAGGGTGTTGTGTGTTAAGGAGAGGTCCCAGGTTCGAGTCCTGTCTAGGCAATCTTTTTGGGAAAACTTTTGAGGTAGTCTTCCATTATTATTATTATTATAATCATTATTATTATTATCATAAGTATTAGTATTATTATTAGAAAAATCATTATTTTTATAGTTATTATTATTAGTATTCCTTATTATTAAACTTATTTCTTTTAAAATTATTATTATTATTAAAAGTATTATTATTATTGTTAATACAAATTAATTTAGTATTATTAAAATTATTATTTTTACAAACAAAAGATATATATATAGAAATATATTTATTACGTATATCATATCTAACTTACTGTTTTAATATAAAAATAACTTATTTAGATGTATATAACATTGAAAATAATAAATACATTACTCTTTTAAATAAGTAATATATTAAATAATTAAAATATATAACCCAGTCTGAATGCCATTACATATTCAATATATGTTTTAATATATACAAAACTGATATAGGTTCATGAATCCGAGGCCAACCTTGCATTGTTCAGATCCGTCGTATTCATATTTTTACTACAAAATATTGGATTGTGAGTTCATTTGATTCCCTTTTACTCATTACATTTTTGGGACTGAGAATACATGCGCTGTTTTTATAACTGTTTTGTTAAATGCTTTTGAAATATATTTTGAACTGCGAATACATGAAATGCTTTTATAAATGTTTGACGAGATAGACACAAGCAAAACATTCCTCGAATGAATTATTATGCAGGCAGAAGTTCTGCGGATTATTGTTGAATTATGTGGACATGATAATTGTCATCATTGAATTATGTGGACATGATAATTGCCACCACTGAATTATGTGGACATGATAATTGCCACCAATTGATATGAATGTTATGTATCGAGAGAATGATTTTATACACAGGTTATGTGTATGTTGTTTTTATGCACGAGATATGTGTACGGTTACTAAGATTTATGAAAGATGATTTCGTACACGAGAAAGGTGTACTGTATTTAAAAGATATCGCATGTACATTACAGGTGGGTATAGGATTCGGGCCCATTTGTACCATGCAGGATTTAAATCTTGTGGTCTATCAAAATGATGAATTTTATTGTTTTATGATAAACCTATGAACTCACCAACTTTTTGGTTGACACTTGAAAGCATGTTTATTCTCAGGTATGAAAGAAATTTTCCGCTGTGCATTTGCTCATATTAGAGATATTACTTGGAGTCATTCATGACATATTTCAAAAGACGTTGCATTCGAGACGTCGAGTTCATCAAGATTATTATTAAGTCAATTATAGTTGGAGGTATTACGAAATAGTATGATTGCCGTTAACTTTCGATGTAAATAAAGTTTGTCTTTTAAAAACGAATGCAATGTTTGTAAAATATATCATATAGAGGTCAATTATCTCGTGTTGTAACCAACTATTGTGAATCGTTTATATTGTATATGAACGGGGCATTTCAGTTGGTATCAGAGCGGTGGTCTTAGCGAAGCAGGTCTTGCATTAGTGTGTCTAACTGATAGTTTTTAGGATGCATTAGTGAGTCTGGACTTCGACCGTGTCTGCATGTCAAAAGTTTTGCTTATCATTTCTAGTCGGGAATCATCTACTTATCATCTGTAGGAA
This sequence comes from Rutidosis leptorrhynchoides, assembly GCF_046630445.1. Taxonomy (NCBI): domain Eukaryota; kingdom Viridiplantae; phylum Streptophyta; class Magnoliopsida; order Asterales; family Asteraceae; genus Rutidosis; species Rutidosis leptorrhynchoides. The sequence continues at coordinate 52,757,352 of NC_092336.1, read as the reverse complement.
ATTACCTACTTATCATTCTTAGTCTAGACACATTTTACTGCATTAATTGCATGAATAAGTGTATAGACAAAATTAATATCTTAGCGTATCTGTTACTGTAAACTTTGCCTGACATATTCCTTAAATTCCTCCGTAATCGACAAAATCCTTTATTCTATATATATAGATATTATATGTAATTAGAATACCATCCGATAGCCAAAAATCATTCATATCGAAAAATCCTTTACTCAATCTTATGAAATGGAACTCGTCACTAGTTCAAGTTCTTCGGAACCCGACAGCTATTCCGACATGGATATTCATCTAAGCTCCGGAAACAGCGTCACCAGAATGAATCAACCAATCAGCCATCCTCAATTCATCTGATGGGTTCGTAGTCTAATTAATCATTGGAGACAAGAAGAAGATAATCCCTTTCATCCACCACATTTCCTTCTTGGCGAAGAACCTGAAGCACTTACCGACGAACCTATCCGAAATACCATTTTCAGCCTCATTTCTAGGGTAGCTCGTCACGATTATATTCTATCCACAATTCTAAACCTTATTCATTCGCTCATTCCTACCGACAATCATCTCGGAGTAATAAGTCAACGAGCTTCGCGCCCGAGTTGTAGCCTTAAAAAATATGGTGCAAAACGTACCAGCTTCAGCAACATCACTGGCACCAACAGTACTGCCAACAGCAACATCCGCATTACACGTCTCGACATCACAATCTATACCTCGAACATCAACATCATACGCACCATAGATACCAAGGAGTACCGACAATAATGAACGATCAAGTCCATAACTTCATTGAAGAAATACTCTGCGAAGAAAATGTGGTTCCTAATAGTTTTAGAGATTACTTATTCTAGCTCAAATAAAAAATCATATGAGTTTAATATCATAGTAACTCATTAAATCCATGATTAAATCTGAAGAAAATATATATGTATATATATTTTCATAAAATTTGTAATTAAAAATTCTTTTGTACAAAATATTAATGGTGAAGATATTTTAACGGGTAGGTAATACCCGAGGAATATTTAGATTTCACATTAATAAGTTACACTGTACATTCTTCAAATCCGATTCAACAATCATTTACTATCCTACTTACAACCACAGATATACGTATCCGTTCACCAAAGAATAACCATTTTCATTCAAATTTAATTTCATATTCAGATTTTGACCGATCAAAAATCCAAGTCAAGATTTAACAGAAGACATCACTTTTAGATTCCTACATCTTCAAAGCCATACTTTGAATTCAAAATCTGTGCCAGATCTATTGGCGTGTTATTTCCGAAAATAACTTTACAATACCTTTCCAAAACTAGCCAATTTTGTCACAGCTTTAGCAAGACAACTTCGACTTTTCATTCAAAACAACCTTATTATAACCTTGATATATATGCGTGCTCATTTATTGTTACCAGAGAACCTTTTATATTCCACCATACTACCATCAGCGTTTAATCATCTAAAAATACAATTCTCCCGTAACCACCTCGGATTGATAATCGACAATTCAGATATGGCTGCATTAAATGCAGATGAAACAGTAAAATTGTAGATGGCCTAAATGGCCAAGAGTTTGATGATAAAGAATGGAGTATTGGGAACGCTCGATTAAAAATTTGGTACTGAAAAATGAATTGAGCTAACCATGAAGGAGACCAAGGACAAATACAAGGGTCAAACCCTATATTCAAAGAATCCAGGTAATTCAGGATCTGCCGAAATCTTTAGAGAATATCTTGCTCCGAAGTCATATTAAAATCTTGCGAAAAATTTTTCTTCATCAACCATCGAACTTAGAAATTCCAAAATATCATCATAAATATCTTCGATATTTCTGAAGATATTTTCATAAATATTATTGTCCGAAATTATCTACCTCTTCGTGTTTTCTGTATTCCATTATATTGGAAACTTCTGTAAAATCTAAGTATAAATTAAGAATGAATTGTGGAGAAGCGTTGGGAATTGAAGCATGAGTTAGTATAATATAATGACGCCCGACCAACGTGATTATATTATAGTAAGTCATGCTGAATATCTAATGGAACGTGATGATTCACAGACAATACCGTCATCATGTGCTATGTTACACGACTCTTACATTCTTCCTAATCTCTAAACATATCGAGAACGTATCTTCCTAATAGTTCTACCTCCTCCCTTGAATTCTGGTAATTTAACCAATCAAGATCGTGCTATTAAAATCTTTCTCTTAGAACATTAATCATGTTCATTAAAAATCCAAACCTACAATTCTGGACCATTATTCGCTTGACTTAAAGTCGAAAAAGAAAACAAATTTATGAGCTGTAAAAAAAATAAGGAAACGAAGGGAGTGGATTTATAGTAAAATATCCGGCAGAGCAATCAAAGCAGATTACCGTATTTAATTAAAGAGATCCTAATTTCCTTAATCACCGAAGAATCAAATCTTAACCAGATCAAAAAGATTTTCTGTAAATCCCTTGAATTCCGGAATTCAACCATGATTAGTCAAAAAGTTATGATGAAACTTGTCTTTCTCATTTAACTATTTTGTGATAGCTTCACTCGTACGCTTCGCGTAATCGAATTATTTTATCTATATTACTCAATGATGATAAAACTCTAATTTTTTAACTCGTATTCGTTATGAAAACATTTTTATTGTTAGCCCGACGATTCACGAACAGTTGTGTGCAAATAAAAATGTAAATATATATATATAACATTCTGAATTAATAAAAATATAATTTAGTCATTTGAGTTAAAAAAAATATAAAATAATAAAAACGAATTCATTAAGTAATTATGAGAAGTGAATTTGTATATTAATACATATGACTTCTATGAATAATTGTTATTATTCGTATAATGTAATATATATATAAAAGTTATAACTAATAAATATTCTATGAAGATTATCATATTATTATTAATATTACATCCATAGGAAATTTAACATAATTAAATTTTTATATCATTAGTAATATTATTATTATCATTATTAATGTCATTACTATTATAATTAATAGTAAAATTTTAATTATTATAATTAATATTAATGTTATTATTAGTATCATTAATAGGATTAGTATTTTTGTTACTAGTATTACCATATCTGTATTATTATTGTTATCTATCTTGATATCATTATTACTAATATAACTATTAGTATTATTATTTGTATCTGGATATTATTATCAATGATGTTATTAATTTATTTCTAGTATTAATATTGATTATTAATAACATTACCAATATCAAAATATATGAATTAGAGATATACATAAACAAATATATAAAACAGATATATATATGTATATATATATATATATATATATATATAGAAATACATATACAGATCGGATATATAGATAGATACATGAATACAGTTAAATAAATAAATAAATATCGTATATATATAAATATAAATACGGAAAATACATAAATAAAAATAAATAAATACTCAAGTTGTTTTACATCCTTATCAATCTGTAGGAGGTTTGTTTTCTATATTAAAAATCGCACCAATCACGGAATCAATCACAGATGTAAACAAAAGCAGTTACACATCAACTTCTTTCTTTTTACTTTCTTCTAATATTTCTGTGTAGCCAGGATTCATTGTTGACAAATTTGATCACTACACAACAATGATAATTGATTATAAGTAATACCACTTGTTAAATTATTCAATGACACATTCATGCACTTGAACACATAATTATCCATCCCATCTCCTTGATCACGAACCACCTTAACAACAAACATCATCAACTTCATAATTTCTGTTTCTTTCAAGCCGTCGGCTACTACAGTCTAGTTGGAAAAACAGCCCGAGAACCACCACCACATTCAAACACCATGAAACAACTAACTGTTGCTCGATTTTTTTTTTACATCAAACACCATCGTATATCATCACTAGTTGTTTAGCTAGATCCTCATCTCAATCGACTACTAGTTACAGCCATAATCAAACATCACCATTAATATATATGCTGCTTCCTTGTTGCTATCGGTTGTCAAACGCCAACACATCCGACCCGCTTTTATTTATGAACAACCTTCGACTGCTATGTTTCTGTTTACTTTATCTGTTTCAACTACAAAGCCATCCTCTCAATCAACACCTTATTCATTCGATCATCTTCTTCTTCTTCAAATCGTTAACCACCCATTTTTCTTTACAAACTATTTTTTTTGTTTCTTCAAACCCAACAAACCGAACAAACAATCTAATCCTACCTGCTGTGATTACGTATATCTTTTATTGTTTTTTTCTATTCTGTTAAAGGAATAATGAAAGGAAGGTGATACTATGATGAATGAAAACGATATATGATAAAACATAAAACCACTCATACCTACTACCACATGCTAGTTTTATGTTTATTCCTATTCGTTCTATAAACCAAGAAACCGTCCCTTTACCCATCAATTCTTTCTTTCGGTGCAATATTTAATTGGTATAATGATTCATTGGATTTGTGGCAGGCAAACAACACGACGTGGCCATGTTGATTTACGACTTTTTTTTTTATGTTAAAACTTGAAATTTAATCCATACATGATGATTGAATGATTACGGCTGCAACTTGCCTTCTAGCTTTTTTTTTTTTTTTTTTTTTTTTTGTTTCCCTACCCTACTGCAGCAGCAAGAACCAAGCTGATAAAAAAAAAAAAATTAAAACCCTTGGACCGTTTAATGTTGGACTGCATGAAATCAATTAACATGGGTTGAAGGAATTGTTGGGCTGCGTTCCTAGTTTCTTTGTTAGGCCATTAAAAGTGTTCAAATATTTATTGCTCGGGTCCTGTGTATCACTTCGAACGTCACCCAAACCCTTCACGTATTCCATTCTTTATTCGTTCTTCCTCACTCTTATTAAGGGTTGTGATTTTATGTGAATCTTGATGATGATGATGATGGAAGAACGAGAAGATGATGAGAGACATATGGGATAGATGAGATTAGTGATAATGCTAAAAACGAACATATATTTCATAGCATTATCCCTCAAGAAAGACAAGATTTTAGTTGCAATTGTTCTATTTACAAGTGATATTCGTTTAAATATTAAAAGGTGAAGACAAAAGGCAGATTCGACGATTTAAAGACGCAAACGACCAAAAAGCTCAAAAGTACAAAGTACGATCCAAGAGGTTCAATTTATTGATGAGAAGCGTCTAGAAATGACAAAAGTACAAGTTACAAAACGCAAAGTACAAGATATTAAATTGTACGCAAGGACGTTCGAAAATTCAGAACCAGGACCTAAGTCAACTTTTAACGCACGACGCAACGGAGCGAAAATTACAAGTCAACTATGCATATAAATATAATAAAATATATAAATAATTCTTAAAATTATATATATATATTATATTTATTTATTAAAAAATCCGTCGGCAAGCTAGGAGCCAAACTTGGATGAGCTGTAATCCACTACTCCGCGATCGCGGAGCTGTGAAAGAGAAACCCTTCGAGATCGCGGAGCACACCAAAGCTGAAATGGGGCCTATAAAAGGCAACGCATTCGATCGATATTTTTACAATTCTTTTCTTTTCATCATACGTAAAATATATATATATATATATATATAATTTATAATTTTAAATTTTAATTTTAATTCTAATAATAAGGGTATGTTAGCGAATGTTGTAAGGGTGTAAGTCGAAATTCTGTCCGTGCAATGCTACGCTATTTTTAATCATTGTAAGTTATGTTCAACCTTTTTAATTTAATGTCTCGTAGCTAAGTTATTATTATGCTTATTTAAGACTAAGTAATCATGATGTTGGGCTAAAATATTTAAAATTGGGTAATTGGGCTTTGTAGCATAATTGGGGTTTGGACAAAAGAACGACACTTGTGGAAATTAGACTATGGGCTATTAATGGGCTTTATATTTGTTTAACTAAATAATAGTTTGTTAATTTTAATATAAAGATTTACAATTGGACGTACCTATAAATAACCATATACACTCGATCGGACACGATGGGCGGGATATTTATATGTACGAATAATCGTTCATTTAACCGGACACGGGAATGGATTAATAGTTAATGGAATTATTAAAACAAGGGTGAAATTATGTACAAGGACACTTGGCGTAATTGTTAACAAAGTATTAAAACCTTGGGTTACACGCAGTCGATATCCTGGTGTAATTATTAAAACAAAATATTAAGACCTTGTTACAGTTTAAGTCCCCAATTAGTTAGAATATTTGACTTCGGATATAAGGATAATTTGACGAGGACACTCGCACTTTAAATTTATGACCGATGGACTGTTATGGACAAAAACAGACGGACATATTGAATAATCCAGGACAAAGGACAATTAACCCATGGGAATAAACTAAAATCAACACGTCGAACATCATGATTACGGAAGTTTAAATAAGCATAATTCTTTTATTTTCATATTTAATTGCACTTTTAATTATCGCACTTTTATTTATTGTCATTGTATTTAATTGCACTTTTAATTATCGTACTTTTTAATTATCGCAATTTTATTTATTACAATTTCATTATTGTTATTTACTTTACGCTTTAAATTAAGTTATATTTATTTTTAATATTTTACATTAGGTTTTAACTGCGACTAAAGTTTTAAAATCGACAAACCGGTCATTAAACGGCAAAAACCCCCTTTTATAATAATAATACTACTTATATATATTGTTGTATTTTTACACTTATAAGTTAAAAATATAGCGTTAAGCTTGGCTAAAAGATCCCTGTGAAACGAACCGGACTTACTAAAAACTACACTACTGTACGATTAGGTACACTGCCTATAAGTGTTGTAGTAAGGTTTAGGTATATCCATTCTATAAATAAATAAATATCTTGTGTAAAATTGTATCGTATTTAATAGTATTTTCTTGTAAAAATAATAGTATTTTATACACCACCTTGCACACATCAAGAATTGTTGGCGCCGCTGCAGGGGACAGCCGAAGCGAAACGCTATAAAAAAATATATTTATTTTTAAAAGTCTGTTCAAAATATATAATTTATAAAATTATAAAGTAATTTTATTCTATTTTATTTTTTAAAATTAAGTTTTTATTTAAGTTATATAAATATTTTATTTAAAACAGAAAAAAATAAAAAATAATTAAAACTAAGAATTGGGCCGAAACCCGTCGAAGCCCAACACTGTTTTTAATTAAATATTAAATTGGGCCGAACTGTTTTAGCCCAGTTTTTAATCTGGTAAAATTGCACTCCGCGATCTCGGAGGAGACAAGCCACTAAGCTACGAGATCGCGTAGCACACCCTGACACGCTTGGCCAAACCCTAATTCTGCATTAATTACGGAGTATTATTTATTATTATTATTATTAAAACCCTAATTAGGGTTTAATTTTAAATTAATTAGTTTTAGTTTTTATTATTAATTTGTATTTTTAATTTAATTAGTTTTATTAATATATAAAATTAATAGTTTTATAAAATAAATAATATAAAAATAATATTTTTATAAAAATTGTACTTTTTACAACTTTAAGTTTATTTTTATATTTTGTATCTTTTTATTCGTTTTAGCGTAATTTTTGTATTTTTCGCTCGTATTTAGTTTTAAGACATAGTTTTTGCCATAGTTATTTTTATTTCTAGATTTTTAGGCTTTGCCGTAAAATCCCTTAAGTGCCTTTTCTTTAGACTAAGATTTAGGTGCTTTAGAATTTTGCGACGCCGTTTTTAAATTTAGTACCTTTTTAAGTTATTGCCGTTTTGGATATAGTATTCCTTTTAAGCTTTAATATTTTTAGACGCAACTTTTAATTCTTAGTTTTTAAACTTTTTAAGTTTTGACGCGCTACTTTCTTATTTTTATTTTTCGACGCCTATTATTTTTCGACGTTTTTCGACGCACTCTTTTTCTTTCTTATTTCTCGACGCTCTAGTTTATAGGACATAGAATTTTTTTCTATTTCTTCTCTAAAATTTCAAAACGAAAAATTATTTTAAGTGATTAAATTGATAGACATCAAAATTTTCTGGTTCGTAGTGATAGTTGGATTTGTACGTGGACCGGGTTATTGGAGCCAAACAGTACTCAATTATATTGAGACCAAACGAATCCTGCCCCTCTGCTGCATCTTTTGGCTATTCGAAACGTGGGCAAAATCAGAAAAGTCTATTAATTTGATAACTTATATAATTTTTCTTATTTTTATAACTAATAGGATATTCAGTGAATGCACCGAGCAAAACGTTCACCACCTTTTGTACGTTCACCACCTGTAACTCGATCAAGATATCTAGCAAATATTGCCGCCGTTGATTTTTCTTTAGAATCGTCATCCAGTCGACCAAGTACTCCAATTCAAATTTCCGATAATCCATTTTTTGAACCCGACCTCACAATTGAGAATCCGGAGGATATTCAGGGACAATTCAGAGATTCTGAACCATTAATCTTTCCTCCGGAACCACCAATCATTCAAACAGAGATTGTCGAGGAACAACCAATTAAATCAGAATCCTATAGTGATTCAGATTCAACAAATTCAATCATGGAAAATCTGGAACCTCTAAGTATGGAAGACCGAATGAGAGCTAAATGCACTGGCCAAGGTCACGCAATTACTCAACCTGACATTAATGCGCCAGATTATGAAATCAAGGGACAAATTCTACACATGGTAACTAATCAATGCCAATTTAGTGGTGCGCCGAAGGAAGATCCAAATGAACATCTTCGTACCTTTAATAGGATCTGTACTCTATTTAATATAAGAGAAGTTGAGGATGAACAGATATATCTCATGTTATTTCCCTGGACTTTAAAGGGAGAAGCCAAAGATTGGTTGGAATCATTACCTGAAGGGGCGATTGATACATGGAATGTTTTAGTTGAAAAATTTCTTAAACAATTCTTTCCGGCATCTAAAGCCGTGAGACTTCAAGGAGAAATTGTTACGTTCACACAAAAGTTAAATGAAACTCTATACGAAGCGTGGACAAAATTTGAAAAGATATTAAGAGGATGTCCGCAACATGGTTTAGACACCTGTCAAATAGTACAAATATTCTACCAAGGATGCGACATCACTACAAGAAAAGATATCGATATAGCAGCTGGTGGTTCCATTATGAAGAAAACAGCAACTGACGCTTACAAAATTATTGATAACACTGCTTCCCACTCACATGAGTGGCACCAAGAAAAAGATATCGTTAGATCATCTAGAGCAGCTAGAGCTGATTCTAGCCATGACTTAGATTCCATTTCTGTAAAGATAGATGCTGTCGAGAGACGAATGGAAAAGATGACTAAAGATATTCACTCAATACGAATTAGTTGTGAGCAGTGTGGAGGACCACATTTAACAAAAGATTGTCTTAGTATTGAACTAACAATGGAACAAATAGAGAATGTTTCATATCTAAACCAAAGTCCTGGAAATAATTATCAGAATAATTATCAACCGCCAAGACCAATCTACAATCAAAACCAGAATTATAACCGAAATGTTCCATACAACAATCAACAAGGTCCTAGTAATCAACAAGTATCCAATAATACTTACAACCAGCAAAGACCTAATTTACAAAACAAACCACCACAAATCGATGATAAAAAGACAAATTTAGAAGATATGATGTCGAAGTTAGTTGAATCTCAAACTCAATTTTTCACATCTCAGAAACAAACGAATGAACAAAATACTCAAGCATTTAGAAATCAACAAGCTTCTATTCAAAATCTGGAACAAGAAGTAAGTAACCTAGCAAGGTTAATAGGTGAAAGAAAACCGGGAAGTCTACCTAGTGATACAAATGCTAACCCCCGGAATGAAACAGCTAAAGCCATTACCACAAGAAGTGGTATTACACTTAAACCACCTGAAATGCCTGTAATTTCTGATGAAGCTATTCCTACTCCACAAGAACCACAATCTGAACAAGATAAGGAAAAAGAACCGGTAGTTAAAAAGGTTAATGAAGATAACACAGTTAAGGCTAAACCTTATGTTAAACCATACAAACCACCACTTCCTTACCCGAGTAAAATGAGAAAAGAGAGACTTGAAGCCGAGCAATCCAAATTCTTGGATATGTTTAAACAAATAAATGTAAATCTTCCTTTCATTGATGTAATTTCAGGAATGCCTAGATATGCTAAATTTCTAAAAGATCTAATCACGAATAGAAAGAAAATGGAAGAACTCTCGGCTGTCACTATGAATGCTAATTGTTCTGCAATGCTGTTGAATAAGATACCCGAAAAATTATTAGATCCAGGAAGTTTCACAATTCCATATTTTCTGGGTAGTCTTAGTTCAATAGGAGCATTGGCAGACTTAGGTGCTAGTATAAATTTAATGCCGTATTCACTATACGCTAAACTAGACCTTGGAGAATTGAAACCAACACGAATAAGTATACAACTAGCCGATCGATCAGTAAAATATCCGAGAGGGATAATGGAGAATATGCTAGTTAAAGTTGGAACTTTAGTATTTCTAGTAGATTTTGTTATTCTGGACATGGAAGAAGATTCTCGAGTTCCTCTCATATTAGGAAGACCATTCTTAAACACGGCCAAAGCAATAATATACGTGTTTGGTAAGAAACTGACCCTAAGTATAGAGGACGAGAGTGTTACTTTCTCAGTTGATAGAGCCATGCAACAACCGCAATCTGCAAATGATACATGTTATTATATTCAAACTATAGAATCACATGCAGAATTGTTAGAAGAATTTCCAGAATTACAAGGAACAGGAGAATGTTCTTTAGGAGAAAGTACTGAACCAATTGATGAAACTAAAATGTTAGCTACACTTATGGCTAATGGATATGAAAAAACAACAGAAGAAATTCAAATGCTAAAAGAGGAAGACAGATATCGATATAAATCATCGATAGAAGAACCACCGACATTAGAGTTAAAGCCACTTCCAAACCATTTGGAATATGCTTATTTACATGGTGAATCTGAATTACCTGTAATAATATCGTTTTCTCTTACTGAAAATGAAAAATCTCAACTCATTTCTGTGTTAAAAGCTCATAAACCAGCTATTGCATAGAAAATTCATGATATTAAAGGAATAAGTCCTTCGTATTGCACACATAAAATCCTTATGGAAGAAGGTCATAAAACGTATGTGCAACGCCAAAGAAGACTAAATCCTAATATGCAAGATGTTGTTAAGAAAGAAATTATTAAACTGCTTGATGCAGGTTTAATTTATCCAATTTCTGATAGTCCATGGGTAAGCTCAGTTCAATGCGTACCTAAGAAGGGTGGCATGACTGTCATCACAAATGAGAAAAATGAGCTTATTCCTACTAGGACGGTAACATGATGGCGTGTTTGTATTGATTATAGAAAATTAAATGATGCCACCAGAAAAGATCACTTTCCCTTACCTTTCATTGATCAAATGTTGGAAAGATTAGCCGAAAATAGTTACTATTATTTTCTTGATGGTTTTTTCGGATATTTTCAAATTCCAATAGCACCCGAAGATCAAGAGAAAACCACATTCACATGCCCTTATGGTACTTTTGCTTACAAACGCATGCCATTTGGACTTTGCAACGCCCCTGCAACCTTTCAAAGGTGCATGATGGCGATTTTTCACGACATGATAGTAGAATGCATGGAAGTTTTCATGGTTGACTTTTCAGTCTTCGGTGATACATTTGAATCATGTTTAGTTAATCTTGAACGAATGCTTATTAGATGCGAACAATCAAATCTAGTACTTAATTAGGAGAAATGCCATTTCATGGTTATAGAAGGCATCGTTCTTGGTCATAAAATTTCAAAGGAAGGAATTGAAGTGGATAGAGCTAAAGTAGATGTAATTGCTAAACTTCAACATCCTACCAATGTTAGAGGAGTTAGAGTTTTCTAGGGCATGCCGGTTTTTACTGACGTTTCATAAAAGATTTTTCTAAAATTGCCACTCCTATGAATAAACTCCTAGAAAAAGATGCTCCATTCATCTTTACAGATGAATGCATCAAATCTTTTAATATTCTTAAAGAAAAACTCACTAATGCGCCGATCATGATAACTCCAAATTGGAATGTACCGTTTGAACTAATGTGCGATGCAAGTGATTTTGCAATGGGAGCCGTTTTAGGACAAAGGATTGAAAAACGATTTCAACCTATTTATTATGCTAGTAAGACGTTACAAGGAGCACAAATGAATTACATAACTACTGAAAAAGAACTCCTTGCTATTGTCTTTGCTTTTGACAAATTTCGTTCATATCTCGTTCTAGCTAAAACGGTGGTCTATACTGACCATTCTGCTCTTAGATACCTATTTTCAAAACAAGATGCTAAACCACGATTAATCCGTTGGATCTTACTCTTACAAGAGTTCGATATTGAGATCCGAGATAAAAAGGGAGCAGAAAATCTCGTCGCTGATCATCTTTCTCGTCTTGAAAATCCTGAATTAGAAGTTCTAAATGATTCGGCCATACAAGACAACTTTCCTGATGAATATCTATTGAAGATAGATTATAATGAAATTCCATGGTTTGCAGACTATGCAAACTACTTAGTATGTGAATTCCTTGAAAAAGGATTGTCATACCAAAAACGAAAGAAATTCTTTAGTGATATAAAACACTATTTTTGGGAAGATCCACATTTGTTTAAAAGTTGTCCCGATGAAATAATACGCCGATGTGTATTCGGGGATGAAGCCAGTCAAATCTTAAACCATTGTCACACAGGACCAACAGGAGGGCATTATGGGCCTCAACTCACAGCAAGAAAAGTTTACGATGCTGGATTCTATTGGCCTACAATTTTCAAAGACGCACACCTTCTTTGCAAATCCTGTGATGCTTGTCAAAGGGCCGGAAAAATAAGTCAACGTGATGAAATGCCACAAAATGTCATTCAAGTATGTGAAGTATTTGACATTTGGGGTATTGACTTTATGGGTCCATTTCCAAAATCTCATAATAATCTCTACATTCTCGTTGCCATTGATTATGTATCTAAATGGGCGGAAGCACAAGCTCTCCCGACTAATGATGCACGAGTTGTGGTCAACTTTTTAAAACGTCTTTTTGCCAGGTTTGGAACACCGAAAGCTTTAATAAGTGATCGGGGTACTCATTTTTGTAATAATCAACTTGAGAAAGTTCTTAAAAGATATGGAGTAACTCATAAAATCTCAACCGCTTATCATCCACAAACAAGTGGACAAGTTGAAAATACCAACCGAGCTTTAAAACGTATTCTAGAGAAAACCGTAGGATCAAATCCGAAGGAATGGTCCATGAAATTGGAGGATGCACTCTGGGCTTTTAGAACAGCCTACAAAACTCCAATTGGAACCACACCTTTTAAACTCGTTTATGAAAAAGCATGTCATCTTCCAGTAGAAATTGAACACAAAGCATTTTGGGCTTTGAAGACATGTAATCTTGATTTACATGAAGCCGGACGTCTACGATTAAGTCAACTGAATGAATTAGAAGAATTAAGACATGAAGCATACGAAAATTCGTTAATCTATAAAGAAAGAATGAAGAAATGGCATGATAAAAGAATCAGAAGTTCAAAAGAATTTAAGGAAGGAGACAGAGTTCTTTTCAATTCATGATTCAAGCTATTTCCTGGAAAATTGAAATCAAGATGGTCTGGATCATTTATAGTCAAAAGAGTTTTCCCATACGGAACAATAGAGTTAATAAATTCAAATGGGATTGAATTTAAAGTTAATGGTCACAGAGTTAAACATTACGTACATGATCCGATGGAAGTTGACAACGAAGTTAATCACAATTTCAACACCACAGCTAAACTAAGTGTGGGGAGGTTCAAATCTTTTTAAGAATAATATGTATTTCTGTTAGAGTTAGATTTTCTGTTTTCGTGTAGTTTTCGAGAATGGAATCCGAATGGTCTTTGTAGTGACCCGAACTTTTCCATGTTTATATATATTAATTGAGATTGATATTTACATGATTAAATGTTTCCAACATGTTAAGCAATCAAACTTGTTAAGACTTGATTAATTGAAATATGTTTCATATAGACAATTGACCACCCAAGTTGACCGGTGATTCACGAACGTTAAAACTTGTAAAAACTATATGATGACATATATATGGATATATATATAGTTAACATGATACTATGATAAGTAAACATATCATTAAGTATATTAACAATGAACTACATATGTAAAAACAAGACTACTAACTTAATGATTTTTAAACGAGACATATATGTAACGATTATCGTTGTAAAGACATTTAATGTATATATATATATCATATTAAGAGATATTCATACATGATAATATCATGATAATATAATAATTTAAAATCTCATTTGATATTATAAACATTGGGTTAACAACACTTAACAAGATCGTTAACCTAAAGGTTTCAAAACAACACTTACATGTAACGACTAACGATGACTTAACGACTCAGTTAAAATGTATATATATGTAGTGTTTTAATATGTATTTATACACTTTTGAAAGACTTCAATACACTTATCAAAATACTTCTACTTAACAAAAATGCTTACAATTACATCCTCGTTCAGTTTCATCAACAATTCTACTCGTATGCACCCGTATTCGTACTCGTACAATACACAGCTTTTAGATGTATGTACTATTGGTATATACACTCCAATGATCAGCTCTTAGCAGCCCATGTGAGTCACCTAACACATGTGGGAACTATCATTTGGCAACTAGCATGAAATATCTCATAAAATTACAAAAATATGAGTAATCATTCATGACTTATTTACATGAAAACAAAATTACATATCCTTTATATCTAATCCATACACCAACGACCAAAAACACCTAAAAACACTTTCATTCTTCAATTTTCTTCATATAATTAATCTCTCTCAAGTTCTATCTTCAAGTTCTAAGTGTTCTTCATATATTCTACAAGTTCTAGTTACATAAAAATCAAGAATACTTTCAAGTTTGCTAGCTCACTTCCAATCTTGTAAGGTGATCATCCAACCTCAAGAAATCTTTGTTTCTTACAGTAGGTTATCATTCTAATACAAGGTAATAATCATATTCAAACTTTGGTTCAATTTATATAACTATAACAATCTTATTTCAAGTGATGATCTTACTTGAACTTGTTTTCGTGTCATGATTCTGCTTCAAGAACTTCGAGCCATCCAAGGATCCGTTGAAGCTAGATCCATTTTTCTATTTTCCAGTAGGTTTATCCAAGGAACTTAAGGTAGTAATGATGTTCATAACATCATTCGATTCATACATATAAAGCTATCTTATTCGAAGGTTTAAACTTGTAATCACTAGAACATAGTTTAGTTAATTCTAAACTTGTTCGCAAACAAAAGTTAATCCTTCTAACTTGACTTTTAAAATCAACTAAACACATGTTATATATCTATATGATATGCTAACTTAATGATTTAAAACCTGGAAACACGAAAAACACCGTAAAACTGGATTTACGCCGTCGTAGTAACACCGCGGGCTGTTTTGGGTTAGTTAATTAAAAACTATGATAAACTTTGATTTAAAAGTTGTTATTCTGAGAAAATGATTTTTATTATGAACATGAAACTATATCCAAAAATTATGGTTAAACTCAAAGTGGAAGTATGTTTTCTAAAATGGTCATCTAGACGTCGTTCTTTCGACTGAAATGACTACCTTTACAAAAATGACTTGTAACTTATTTTTCCGACTATAAACCTATACTTTTTCTATTTAGATTCATAAAATAGAGTTCAATATGAAACTATAGCAATTTTATTCACTCAAAACGGATTTAAAATGAAGAAGTTATGGGTAAAACAAGATTGGATAATTTTTCTCATTTTAGCTACGTGAAAATTGGTAACAAATCTATTCCAACCATAACTTAATCAACTTGTATTGTATATTATGAAATCTTGAGATACCATAGACACATATACAATGTTTCGACCTATCACGTCGACACATCTATATATATTTCGGAACAACCATAGACACTCTATATGTGAATGTTGGAGTTAGCTATACAGGGTTGAGGTTGATTCCAAAATATATATAGTTTGAGTTGTGATCAATACTGAGATACATATACACTGGGTCGTGGATTGATTCAAGATAATATTTATCTATTTATTTCTGTACATCTAACTGTGGACAACTAGTTGTAGGTTACTAACGAGGACAGCTGACTTAATAAACTTAAAACATCAAAATATATTAAAAGTGTTGTAAAT
This sequence comes from Rutidosis leptorrhynchoides, assembly GCF_046630445.1. Taxonomy (NCBI): domain Eukaryota; kingdom Viridiplantae; phylum Streptophyta; class Magnoliopsida; order Asterales; family Asteraceae; genus Rutidosis; species Rutidosis leptorrhynchoides. Next base: position 52,741,101 of record NC_092336.1, on the reverse strand, counting down.
ATATTTTGAACATACTTTGATATATATGTATATATTGTTATAGGTTCGTGAATCAACCAGTGGCCAAGTCTTACTTCCCGACGAAGTAAAAATCTGTGAAAGTGAGTTATAGTCCCACTTTTAAAATCTAATATTTTTGGGATGAGAATACATGCAGGTTTTATAAATGATTTACAAAATAGACACAAGTACGTGAAACTACATTCTATGGTTGAATTATCGAAATCAAATATGCCCCTTTTTATTAAGTCTGGTAATCTAAGAATTAGGGAACAGACACCCTAATTGACGCGAATCCTAAAGATAGATCTATTGGGCCTAACAAACCCCATCCAAAGTACCGGATGCTTTAGTACTTTGAAATTTATATCATATCCGAAGGGTGTCCCAGAATGATGGGGATATTCTTATATATGCATCTTGTTAATGTCGGTTACCAGGTGTTCACCATATGAATGATTTTTATCTCTATGTATGGGATGTGTATTGAAATATGAAATCTTGTGGTCTATTGTTACGATTTGATATATATAGGTTAAACATATAACTCACCAACATTTTTGTTGACGTTTAAAGCATGTTTATTCTCAGGTGAATACTAAGAGCTTCCGCTGTTGCATACTAAAATAAGGACAAGATTTGGAGTCCATGTTTGTATGATATTGTGTAAAAACTGCATTCAAGAAACTGATTTCGATGTAACATATTTGTATTGTAAACCATTACGTAATGGTCGTGTGTAAACAGGATATTTTAGATTATCATTATTTGATAATCTACGTAAAGCTTTTTAAACCTTTATTTATGAAATAAAGGTTATGGTTTGTTATAAAAATGAATGCAGTCTTTGAAAAACGTCTCATATAGAGGTCAAAACCTCGCAACGAAATCAATTAATATGGAACGTTTTTAATCAATAAGAACGGGACATTTCAGTCTTTCCCTAGCAGACCCTAAAGAACTAGTCTTCTCCCCCCATTCTGAATTTTTATTTTTTTTAGCTTTTACGAGATGAAGACTATGAAGACTTCATGTGAACTAAACCATGGTCTAATGCTACACGCTTTGATCACTAAACCTAATAATGACACCCTTCCAAGTGAATTGGTATCATTAATCAGAGGTAAATTGGACGGAGTAAGAAAAGAATCTAGGAACGAAAATAGTAAGTTACAGTTTGGTAAAGGAAAATCAAAATCCGCAGCAAAAAGAAGAGCACGACACCTTGAAAGATGTCACAAATGCGGGAAATGGTCACACGAAGGTAAATGTTCAAATAATCAAACATATTCAAATACCGAATTTGTTACTTTATGCAGAGATGGACCGTTCATATGTTTCGAAGAAAAAAATGTTGAATGCTCGAGGTTACGCCTATGTAGCTATGGAAAACCAATTAGTCCGACTATCTTATGAGTGGGCTAAAGCAGGTCACTAAGAATTGTATTTCACAGGTAAGTATGTATAGTTTTTATTTTTATTTTATTGCCTTTAACCTTTTGATAATAAACACTAAATTGTTCGCTATAAAGTATTAAATTGGTATTCAATAAAATTAGGTTTTGCGACCGAAATTATTGATATCATACAAAAATTTATTACATCACTGCGAAATTTACCGTTTATTCTTAAGGTATAAATATCTTTAATCAATCAACCCAAAATATTTCAAAAATTCGTCAGGAGTAAAACTAGGTAATATAGCCGAAATTACTTTACCGAAAAGAGGGGCGTATATTTTTGATAATATTTGATTGATTAAAGTGGGATAAAAGACCAAAAAGATTTTTAATTTTATTTTTACTTTGTTTTTAAAATTAATATATAGATATTAAATTAATATTATAAATTTTTTAAATTTAATATATATTTAAGTTTGTAAATATTTGAAAAATTAATATTTTTAATATAAGTTTGTATGCATAAAAAAAATATAATTTAAGTTTAGTGTGAATTTTTAATAATAATATGAATTTTTAATTTTATGCATTTTAAATTTAAGTTTGGTGTGAATTTAAAAACAAAAATTTACTTTATTTCACTAAGTCAAAAATATGATTTTTTAAAATTCATCATAAGTTGAAGACTAGGTAATTGAACCGAAATTGCTTTACCAAAGGGAGGGACGAGAACTTTTATTATCATTATTTTTAGCCTTATTGAATTAAAGTATGCCAAAAACATTTAAAAAACCCAAAAACCTTTGTTTTTAAAACTGCGCTTAAAATTGACAAATTTTAAAATTTTGTCGAGGGACGGACTAGGACAACGATCCGAAACGACCTCATCCTAAATAACAAGGAAAACAAAATTTTTAAATTATGTAATTTCTATTTTAAAAGATAAAGGTTTTATATATATATATATATAAAAAAAAAAGCCCTTCGAGATCGCGGAGCCAGGAGGCTATCCTCCTTCGAGATCGCGGAGCAACCAAAACCCAGAAAGGATAAACTGGTCGACAGACCATTTTCATACACACACACCACACATATTTCTGCGAAAAAACCACGAAAAACACACACAAATAGCCATTTTGCACCGTTTTTCATCAAATTTGTTGCTAAAAATTGATGTGGAGATTCCTACCTAGATCCCTTTCAAGAAGAATGGTAATTTCTACACCCCTAACACTCTTAAATTCGAATTTTTTTGTGTTCTTGAGCTATTTTTTTAATTTGATTTTTGTTAATTTTTAGTGTAATTAGTGTTAAATTGTTGATATATTATGCATGTATAACCTAGATTGATGCTATTTAACATGATTTGAAGCCAAAAACTTCAAATTTTTTAGGAATCTAGGGTTTGTGTTCTAGAGCAATTTGTGATTTTTTGATATAAACAGGTTATGGCCGATTTTTGTCATGAGTTATTGCTAAATTAAGTAGTGTAACATGTTTAGGTAGCTAAATGATCAAAACTTTGATCCTAAACATGATTTTTGAGAATTAAAGTGGATTTTTTAAGTCTAAAATTCATGAACTTGATTAATTTGATATAAAAGCCATTTGAAACTTGTTTAATTGCTAGTAATGATTATTTTGACATGTTATTTGAGTAGAATGCTTATAAACTTGGTAAACATTTTCATATATGCTTATTTGAAAAAGTGTAGAATTGTTAAAAAATATGAAAATGAGCATGAGTTTAATATGGATTAAACATGTCATGTTAGTTATTTTTAATTGTTATTTTGCTAATACCAATGCATTTTTGGATGCATAATTCCTTTTTGTTTAATGTGTTTAGCAGAATGAACGAGGTGAATCTTCATCCGCGCCATAAAATTTGAATACTTATAATGAAAGTGACGAAGATCAAGATCTCAGTGAACAATACAAACAGAATCAACCGCATCTTTTAATTTCATTGTCGCGAGCAGTTGAAGCAAATCTACACCCTAACTTACGATTTGACAGATTTTGGATAGACTATCCAAAATATCAGAGGAACTTGAGCATTCTTTATCCCAAAAATGTTGAAGTGTCCAGGGTGATAGATTAGGCACCGTTAGAGACAGTGGGATTGGCCGAGCCAATAAGTGAATTACTTACACAAAGATATGGTAATTCTACTTTCAATGATTGGATTAATCTATCCACTATACGTAGACCCGTGTATAAGGAATGGTGCGTTGAGTTAGTAAGTACTATTGAACTAAATGATGAAGTAACTAGTTTAACGGATAGAAGTTTTATTAGATTTCTATTAGGAGGTGTGATGCGCCGTATGTATTTATTAGATATGGCTGAAACTTTGTGTATTTATACGGCTGAAGAATTATTAACTAATGATTGTAGACAGTTGATAAGTAATGGTAGAAGGGTTGATTATGATTTTGATAAGAATGAGTTGTGGAGTATAATGACTAGCCATAATCGTTTTCGTGGAGGTCATTATTCTTATACTGATATACATAGAGCTGAGCTTAGGGTAATCCATAGATTCATTTCCAACTCTATTACACAAAGGGGTAGAAATAAAGATAAAGTGACTGAAGATGATTTATTTTATCTGATGTGTATTAGAGACCCACAGAGCTTTGTAAATATTCCTTATTGTGTGGGCTATTATTTGTCGGATATGATAAAGAGAATGCGAAACAATAGTATTATAGGAGGTGGTATTTTTGTGACTTTAATTGTCGAGTACCTCGGTGTGGATATTACTCGGGGAAGGGAGTTAGTACAAGTACCCATTCCTCGTGATCGGATTGATATGCGGGTATATGCTGGTGCAAAGGTTTTATTGAAAAGAAATAATGTTGCACTTCCATATCAAGGGAATCATCTACAGGTAGAAAGAGGTCAACAATAAGGTAATGTGGGAGGAGGAAACCAAATGACCGATATACAAAGAATAATGTTCCAAACTGAATACCAACGGGCTATGCAACAAGAGTATCAGGCTTGGCAATATCATCAAGAATATATCAAAGCCTATTTAGCCTCCCAAGGTAGGAACTACATTCCTACTGAGCCAGTCCATTTTCCTCCGTGGACCGAGGATACGAGACCACCTTTTCCTACCTATGACCCATTTCAAGCACATCAAGATAGATACAATGAACCATGGAACCCCTACTGGTTTCAGAATCAACCCTAGTTTACTTAGTCTTATTTATCTTATTTATTTGTAATGTTGCTATACTTAATACTTATGTTGGTATTGTATTAGTTTTTATAATTTTCTAACTTTTATTATTATATTTTAATAATTTTTGAATGTGGGGTAATATACCAAACTTCAAAAATATGTATATATGTTTGCAGTTTATCTTATGTACACAACATGGTAAAACAATGCATTTTCAAAGACTGGCATTAAGTTCAGCAAAAGCTACTAATTTTGACGACAAGATGCAAAATAAATGTGATGAAACAACAAACAGAATGAACAATGTGCACCATTTATCATTCAACAAACAAACAACAATATATTTGGAAACTTTGGTACAATTTAATTGTTTTTCTACGCTAATCACCCTCAATAATTTAAATTGTTACTGATTTCTTGCAAATGATGGCATTGTAAGATCTTAAGTGTGGGAAGAGGGTAAATTCTTTCAGAATTTTAAAAAAAAAATTTAATTTAAACACTTGGTTACCATTAGAAATACTAGTAACGCAGTAGTTGTATTAGAATCTAGTGCTCTCTGATAATAAAGAACAGCCCTAGTCTTATATACTGACTACCCAATTCTAGTAAAAATTTTTAAAATTTTCAATTAAATGAACTCAAAATCATGTTTATACATATTTATGAACAATAAAACTAGGTGTTAACACCGAAATTATTGTTACCTCGGAAAGGACATAAATTGAGAAACAAACCAAAATGTTAGAATTCATTTAAAATGAAATAGAGGACAATAAAAAGGCAAAGAAAGGAAAATAAAAGCCAAGTGTGGGAAAAATTTACCAAGTTATTTTGAACATATATCACATATTTTTTGTACAAATAATTGAAGATACTTTTGTTTTGGACAATTTTATCAGTTTTACCCAATCTCTTATAATATATTTGAAAGAAAAGATGGATCTACACGATGAATCAATTTCATCATTAAAAGGAAGTAAAGTCTTCCGACAAAAAAACGCGCTTCTTGATTTAGGTCAAGAAGTTGTCATCCAGACCAGCTGTAGGTTGACGAAAAATCTAGAAAAGTCATCTCTAAAATCAGCAGGAAATCCACGGACCTCAGCATAAAACAGGGTCGCCAAGTGGTCAGACTTATCCTAACCATGAGAGGATCTATCTCATAAAATGGAGAGGGCACCATGCAAATTAGCTTGATAAGACAAATGAATCAGATCCCCAGAAAGGATAATCTCCTTAAAAGATCAAAAATCAGCTTTTAAGACTGATATTACTCAATCCTTGAGATTAACCTTAAAGATTGAGAATTACAAACTCATGGAATTTGATGATATCTAAACTCGAGCTTGAACGAGAAAATATTTTGATCAAAATTACAAACCGATTTGTTTTCTGAAAACCCATTTTTAATGTGTTCATTACCATTGAACGTAAAATCCTAGGAATTCACCTGGAATTCATTAGGTCACCTGAACCAAATCGGGTGTCAACCGTAAGAACGGTGGTTGCATAGCATGGTCAAAGATAGGACCTTGTGCCAGACCGAAAAACTATAGGGTGAGCTTTACTATTGCTCCTACAAAGGATAGTAATTGCATCCTACACGTTATAGACCATAATTAAAAGCATGTCAGGGGACATTGCCTTAACAGTTGCTTATTCAACGCTTTCCTTTACAACCGGACGGTAGTTTACCGAAAGGTAATATACGGAGCAAGTATACTGGACGTGTTGCTTTCCCAATACAAGTATATTAAGGGTTGTGATTTTATGTGAATCTTGATGATGATGATGATGGAAGTACGAGAAGATGATGAGAGACATATGGGATAGATGAGATTAGTGATAATGCTAAAAACGAACATATATTTCATAGCATTATCCCTCAAGAAAGACAAGCTTTTAGTTGCAATTGTTCTATTTACAAGTGAATTCGTTTAAATATTAAAAGGTGAAGACAAAAGGCAGATTCGACGATTTAAAGACGCAGATGACCAAAAAGCTCAAAAGTACAAAGTACGATCCAAGAGGTTCAATTTATTGATGAGAAGCGTCTAGAAATGACAAAAGTACAAGTTACAAAACGCAAAGTACAAGATATTAATTTGTACGCAAGGACGTTCGAAAATCCGGAACCTAAGTCAACTTTCAACGCACGACGCAACGGAGCGAAAATTACATGTCAACTATGCATATAAATATAATATAATATATAAATAATTCTTAAAATTATATATATATTATATTTATTTATTAAAAAATCCGTCGGCAAGCTAGGAGCCAAACTTGGATGAGCTGTAATCTACTACTCCGCGATCGCGGAGCTGTGAAGGAGAAACCCTTCGAGATCGCGGAGCACACCAAAACTGAAATGGGGCCTATAAAAGGCAACGCATTCGATCGATATTTTTACAATTCTTTTCTTTTCATCATACTTAGCATACATATACATATATATATATATATATATATATATATATATATATATATATATATATATATATATATATATATATATATATATATATATATATATATATATATATATATATGTATATAATTTATAATTTATAATTTTAATTTTAATTCTAATAATAAGGGTATGTTAGCGAATGTTGTAAGGGTGTAAGTCGAAATTCTGTCCGTGCAACGCTACGCTATTTTTAATCATTGTAAGTTATATTTAACCTTTTTAATTTAATGTCTCGTAGCTAAGTTATTATTATGCTTATTTAAGACTAAGTAATCATGATGTTGGGCTAAAATATTTAAAATTGGGTAATTGGGCTTTGTACCATAATTGGGGTTTGGACAAAAGAACGACACTTGTGGAAATTAGACTTTGGGCTATTAATGGGCTTTATATTTGTTTAACTAAATGATAGTTTGGTAATTTTAATATAAAGATTTACAATTGGACGTACCTATAAATAACCATATACACTCGATCGGACACGATGGACGGGATATTTATATGTACGAATAATCGTTCATTTAACCGGACACGGGAATAGATTAATAGTTAATGGAATTATTAAAACAAGGGTGAAATTATGTACAAGGACACTTGGCGTAATTGTTAACAAAGTATTAAAACCTTGGGTTACACGCAGTCGATATCCTGGTGTAATTATTAAACAAAATATTAAGACCTTGTTACAGTTTAAGTCCCCAATTAGTTGGAATATTTGACTTCGGATATAAGGATAATTTGACGAGGACACTCGCACTTTATTATAATCATTATTATTATTATTATTATTATTATTATCATTATCATTAATATTATTATCATTATTATTATTATCATAAGTATTAGTATTATTATTAGAAAAATCATTATTTTTATAGTTATTATTATTAGCATTCCTTATTATTAAACTTATTTTTTTAAAATTATTATTATTATTAAAAGTATTATTATTAAAAGTATTATTATTATTGTTAATACAAATTAATTTAGTATTATTAAAATTATTATTTTTACAAACAAAAGATATTTATATAGAAATATATTTATTACGTATATCATATCTAACTTACTGTTTTAATATAAAAATGAATTATTTAGATGTATATAACATTGAAAATAATAAATACATTACTCTTTTAAATAAGTAATATATTAAATAATTAAAATATGTAACCCAGTCTGAATGCCATTACATATTCAATATATGTTTTAATATATACAAAACTGATATAGGTTCGTGAATCCGAGGCCAACCTTGCATTGTTCAGATCCGTCGTATTCATATTTTTACTACAAAATATTGGATTGTGAGTTCATTTGATTCCCTTTTACTCTTTACATTTTTGGGACTGAGAATACATGCGCTGTTTTTAAAACTGTTTTGTTAAATGCTTTTGAAATATATTTTGAACTGCGAATACATGAAATGCTTTTATAAATGTTTGACGAGATAGACACAAGCAAAACATTCCTCGAATGAATTATTATGCAGGCAGAAGTTCTGCGGATTATTGTTGAATTATGTGGACATGATAATTGCCACCATTGAATTATGTGGACATGATAATTGCCACCATTGAATTATGTGGACATGATAATTGCCACCACTGAATTATATAGACATGATAATTGCCACCAATTGATATGAATGTTATGTATCGAGAGAATGATTTTATACACAGGTTATGTGTATGTTGTTTTTATGCACGAGATATGTGTACGGTTACTAAGATTTATGAAAGATGATTTCGTACACGAGAAAGGTGTACTGTATTTAAAAGATATCGCATGTACATTACAGGTGGGTATAGGATTCGGGCCCATTTGTACCATGCATGATTTAAATCGAGTGGTCTATCAAAATGATGAATTTTATTGTTTTATGATAAACCTATGAACTCACCAACCTTTTGGTTAATACTTGAAAGCATGTTTATTCTCAGGTATGAAAGAAATCTTCCGCTGTGCATTTGCTCATATTAGAGATATTACTTGGAGTCATTCATGACATATTTCAAAAGACGTTGCATTCGAGTCGTCGAGTTCATCAAGATTATTATTAAGTCAATTATAGTTGGAGGTATTATGAAATAGTATGCTTGCCGTTAACTTTCGATGTAAAGAAAGTTTGTCTTTTAAAAACGAATGCAATGTTTGTAAAATATATCATATAGAGGTCAATTACCTCGTGATGTAACCAACTATTGTGAATCGTTTATATTGTATATGAACGGGGCATTTTAGTATGGCTTGCAGATACGATTCATGAGATCCATAAATACGGCAGATGCATTGGTTAAATCGAATGGCATCACGAGAAACTCATAATGATCATAACGAGTTCTGAATGCAGTCTTCATCACGTCTCTCTCTTTCACCCTCAACTGGTGATAACCAGATCGCAAATCGATCTTAGAGTAAACGCTCGATCCTTGTAGTTGATCAAAAAGATCGTCAATTCTGGGAAGAGGATACCGATTCTTGATCGTCAATTTGTTGAGTTCATGGTAGTCGATACACATGCGGAATGATCCGTCCTTCTTCTTCACAAATTAAACAGGTGCGCCCCAAGGCAAGAAACTTGGTTGGATAAATCCACGGTCTAGCAGTTCTTGTAATTGGCTCTACAACTCTTGCATTTCGGAAGGTGCGAGTCGATAAGGTGCGCGAGCTAGAGGTGCAGCCCCTGGCACTAAATCGATCTGAAACTCCACTGCTCTCGGTGGCAGTAATCCAGGCAATTCTTCCGAAAAGACATCGGAAAATTCGTTCACAATTCTTACATCATCCACGCTCTTCACTTCAGTTTCTAAGGTTTTCACATGCGCTAGAACAGCAAGACGTCCTTTCTTCATGATCTTTTACATTTTCATGCAACTAATGAGATTCAGTTTCGAGCTACATCTCCGTGTGGTATACGAAGAGCTTTATCTCCACAGATAATGTCAGCCCTTATCTTGGTCAACCAGTCCATACCGATGATAACATCAAAGCTTCCTAACTTAATGGGCATCAAGTCAATCTCGAAATCCACACCAGCTATATTGATAATAGCTCCTCGGCTATTTTGATCAACTTTCTCAAGTTTACCATTGGATACCTCAACAAGCATACTCTCTTTTAAAGGAACTAACGACCAATTTATCTTAGAGAAAAAGTGTCTACATACATAACTTCTATCGGCACCAGTATCAAATAGGACAGAAGCTAATAGATTGTTGATAGTGAATATACCTGTAACCAAGTCGGGGTTCTCACGGGCATCCCTTGCGTTTACGTTGAAAGCTCTGCCACGCGGTGGTCCGCCGTCCTTTCGCTTGTTGGGACACTCATTTTTGAAGTGGCCCAGTTGTCCACACTCATAGCACTTTCTCGGTCCAGTAGGGTTTGTCTTTACATTCAGGGTGGTGATCTTGCAATATTTGCCAATATGCCCAGTCTTTTTATATTTTTCGCAGACCACGTTGCAGTACCCGGTGTGATGCTTGTAGCATCTCTTGCACTGCGGCAGACTACCCTTGTAGTTAGAGTTCGAGCTAGGGTTCAGGTTGGGGTTCCTTCCGTTGTTGTGCCTCTTAGCAGGGTTTTGTTCAAAGACTCTCCCCTTGTTGTTGTCCCACTTACGCTTTTCACTGCTGGCCCCTGATTCGGATTTAGCCTTTTCTGGTTCTTTACTGGTGATTTGGTTCATCAGGGTATACGCCATGCGCATAGCTTCCGGGACGTCAGCTGGTTTTGAAGAGGTGACATTTCCTTGGATGGACTTGGGGAGTCCCCACAAATACCGTTCCATGAGCTTAAATTCCAGGGTAACCATCGTGGGACACATCAAAGCTAGTTCCAGGTACCTACGGTTATAACCATCGAGATCGGTTCCCACAACCTTCAAATCCCAGAACTCAACCTCTATTTTCTGTATCTCTGTCCTGGGGCAATACTCTTCAATCATGGCCCCCTTAAATTTCTCCCACGGGGTAGCATACGCCTCATCAATACCCTTAGCTTGAGCAAGTGTGTTCCACCAGGTTAGGGCGCCGTCCGACAGTGTACATGAGGCATACTTAGTTTCATTCATTTCTGAACAGTTGCTTACACGGAACACAGCTTCTAATTTCTCAAACCACCTAGTTAGTCCAACTGGCCCCTCAGTACCACTAAAATTGTGGGGCTTGCAGCTTTAGAATTCCTTGTATGTGCACCCGTTATGATTGTGCTGGATAACCGGTGGAGCTTGGTGGTTCATTTCCGCTATAACTGTGGCCACCCATTCGGCTATCATTTCTTCAATCTGTGCTGCTGTGGGCGTTGATCTTCCGTTGGCCATTGATCTTCTAAACAAAATTTTTGACTCAAGTCAAAATCCAGCATTCAATAAATAGTAATACAGTATATGGTAACCAACATGGAATCAACACAACACAGGTTAATTAAGTAATGCAACTAGATACAGATACCACAAAATCATCATACAGTAACATAAATAGAACACCATACAAAGGTTAAACAACACTAAGTTCCATTCATTAATAAAAAAGTTGCATACATTCGCATAAGATTCCTACAATACATGAGTGAAACATGAAACTACAAACGGGATTACATAAAGAAATCTAATACAAAAGCCCTATGGTGACGGTGGGTAAAGGATGTCCATCATGTGGGACACCTGGTCCTCGAGCTCAGTTACCCGAGCACAGAGGGTATCCACCTCCCTCGTTAGTTCCTCGACAGAGGGAGAGGCTGGTGGAGCAGGCGGTGCTGATGGTGCAGGTGGTGCCGGTGGTGCAGATGATGCTGGTGGAGCTGGTGGTGCAGACGGTCCAGCACCAGAAGTAGATGCTGCGTAACGGGGAGCCTTACGTATGAATGGATCAGCAGGATACGGCACAAGCCGCTTGTGGGCGGTAACTCTAACCTTCAGTCCATGTGCGTTAACGAACGACCTACCTCCGTTAATCCCTGAAATAATGGTACCGTCGAAATGATACCGCTTCTTCGGCGGGGTAGAGGGTGGCTGCACGGGTGCCTCCTCAGGGTCCTCGTCGGAATCCTCATCGCTGGAATCGTCGGATGATGAGTCGTCGGATGATGAGTCGTCGGAATCATCGGAAGGTGGATGTGCTCGGCCAGTAGTCATCAGTCGGTATCTGTCGGGTGGAATCAGCACGACACGTCCATCAGGAAGGCGTCTAGCCCAATGACCATGCTCATTCCGGAAAGGGACGTCCCCATATTCCCCAGGAATCACAGCACCACCGGAATGGTGTTGTGGCTCCGAGGGTCCTGGGATGAGTGGAGCTGGAATCTCCGGTGGATCCTCATGTCCGTCTGACATGATCACTGGGTCGGGTGCATGGCTACTGTCTCTAGAGGACGAAGCGCCAGAGTCGCTGGAGGGTAAAGAGGACGGGATCTGTGAATCGACAACAATGGCATGCGATGTGGCAGATGAGTCTGAGTCGCTCTCCAAAATGATAACGGTCGGGACATCCGACATCTGAACAAGGAAAAATAACTTTTTCCATGTCAGTAAGTCATATAGCAAGCACGTATTAGGTAAAGTAACTACGACAGTCTAGATAATCTATAACAGTAAATAGCATGGCAATAATGACAAGTATCATGCAATCGAAAGCAGATAATAGCATGCAGTAGTGAAAGCAAGTAACAGTATACGGCATATAGCAGTAAAAGTAAGCAGCAGCATGCAGCAAGTTCTGCAGAAACAAGTAAACTAGCAAGTTGTAGATTAGTCCTATTAGTGAATCCTACTCGATCCGGTCTAGACTCACTAATGCAACCTAATTCCCTACAACCAATGCTCTGATACCAAATGTGATGCCCCGTACAAAATTAACGTGTATGGATCATCAACAACAGGATCATTACAAGGCCAAACACTATATGCTGTTTTAAAAGAAGTTTTACATTCATAGGAAAAGGAGATGTCTTAACCAACATCAAATGTTTTACAACGAAAGTATGCTTCTATGAATAGAAGCAATTAATGATAGTACGTGACTCAATGGTCATTACAAATACATTGTTCAAAAGTAATAAAGTTTGAATGTAAAATAAATGTTTCATGCGAAGACATCTCTAATAAGCGCAGCGGGAGTCTACAAAGCATGACAACTACAGCGAAAGCAACCAAACCTTAAGCACCTGAGAAAAACATGCTTAAAAATGTCAACACAAAGGTTGATGAGCTATAGTTTAACGTAACAGTAATGTAAGGTAGGCCACGAGATTTCAGTGTTTCAAAACAGTATGAAAAGTATATGTATAACCATGGGCACTTGGTAACTAACTTAATGTAAATAACACCCCCTAAAAGTACACTTGGCGAGTGCGTAAGTTTATGAAGTATTAAACACCCGTTAAATGCTAGCGCTACTAGCCCGAGTGGGGGATGTCAAACCCTATGGATCCATATCTAAGATTAGCGTTAACCGGTTCAAAGACCAATGACTAAACGTTACCGAGCTAAGGGAAAAGTTTATGCCGTTGTATAACCCACACATATAATAAGTTTAAGTACTTATGTAAAATATAAAACGCGCATGTATTCTCAGTTCCCAAAATAGTTAAAGTAAAAAGGGATGCTATAACTCACAGTGGAAAGTAGTAAAAGTCGATATCCGGGAATAGTATGCAAGTGGTTGGTCCGGAAGGTCCTCAACCTAAGTCAAAAGTTACTAAGTCAGTAAATCGTTCCCAAAGGTTTAAAAGTATGTAAATTAGGTCTTAAGTATCATCATCATTCATCATTAATCAAAAAGGGTAAAGTAAGTTTCAATCAAGAATAGAGTTTGAAATAAAGGCTGACTTCGTTCAGTCGCCACGACCTCTATACAAACTAAAATGAGGTGAGACCAGTGGCAATGGCTCCATATATGAGTCCTCTAGAGGCTGAAAAATTTCCAGAACCAAACTCTTCTTCGTTTGACCGTGGCGACGGTTTAAGTGCGAGTATGTCAGAAATTTCAGCACAACGTTAAAAGGGTGTAGTGACTTTCGGATGGCCATAAATCCTAAACCGTAACTCGGATTAAGACGAGGTCTAAACAGAAAATCATCTACTCGAACCGAACTATCTGAAAATAAAATTTTCCAGTAGCCAGGTTACTGATCAGTTCCAGAAAACAGTAGGTAAGGTGCTCCGGTGGGTTCTTGGTGCTTGATGCTCATCATGGTTCTCATCCTTGATGCTTGTAGCTTCAAGTGTACAACTCGTTGATGTGTTTTCATCATTTTAACCAAGGTTTGACCATCATAACACTTGTGTATGTCTAAGATAAGTAGTACAACTCTTTTAAGGGTTGTAAGTAGGTTGATGAACCAAAGTTACATCAAGATCTTAGATCCGACACATACATGAGTTCTACTAGTAATATTAAGCTACAAACTTGAAAGTAAACTAAATAAACAAGATCTTAAGTTGTAGAACTTAGATATTAGTTAGATCTTAAAGATCCTAGACTAGAAAGCCTAGATCTAGTGTTCTTAAGTTAGATCCTAAGTTATAGAACTTGGATCTTTACTTTAATGAAACCATAAGTTATGAAACTTAGATTTTAATCTTGTAAAATGTATATAAGCTTATAAGCTCTTGTTTACAACAAAATTGGAAGAGCATAAGCTATAGAAACTTAGATCTAACATAAGTGTTTGAAGTTATAACTAGAAAGTTAAACTTCCATGTTCTTGAACTTACAAAGTTTAACTTTAGTTTCAAGAAATATGAGATCAAGATTAACTAGTAATACTTGACCAAATTAACAACATCACAACTTTAAATAAATAAAATGAAGAAATAAACTAAAGTTACAAGTATTAAGCTCATGTTTGTTTCATACTTGAGAAGATTAAAATCAAAGTTTGGATCTTAAGAAAATGAACTTCAAGTCTACAAAACATGAACACAAAGAAGATCATCAAGCTTATGAACTTTAGATCTTGAAAACATTTAAGTGTAGAACCATAAACTAACAAGTTTAGATTCTTGTTCTTGGTTCTTCATCAAACAAAAGGTGGAAGTAACCAAGATTACATGAAGATACAAGTTAGAAAACTTGATCTTTAACAACAACAAACAACAACAAGTAACTAAACAAGAAGAATGATGATGTTTAGGATTCGGTTTTTAAGAGAAAAAGAAGAAGAAAATAAAGTTTGTTTACTTACAAACTAGAGAGAAAAGCTTGGAGAAATGAAAGTGTAAGTAAGTGTGTGTGAAAAATGAAGTAAGATACAAGTAAATAAGTAACAAATAAAAAAAATTGAACTCCCTCCCTTGATGCTTGAAAGTCGAAGGTTTGGGCACAAAAAAAGGGAGAGTCAACTTCATCTTTTAGGTGTGGGATAATGGTGAAAGCTAGAAAGGGTAATAAGGTTAAATGTATGGAGAAATGGTCTTGCATGCTTGAATAATTTGTCTCCTTATTAGCTTAATTAACCCATGTTTTGTCTTAATGAAATACTAGCATAAAAGATGGGCTTACTAGTCCATTAAGTGTGTAGGGTGGGCTTCCAAGTCCAAGTATATAAGCCCAAGTACAAATCCATGTAAGTATGCAACAAATTAAATAAATAAGCCCAAGTAACTAACTAGTTACATTAGTTAAGTAAAAATGATTAATAATAATTAATCATGAATGCAAATAATATTCTAAATATTTTTCGTGAAAAGTACGTGTCGAATAGACGAGTTGGGCCATGAAAAGCCAAATACGGTAACAAGTAAAATGTATAAAAATACATTTAATAAAGCGCAAGTATTAATAATAAATATTAATAATTATACGTTGGAAAAATCCAGGGTCGTTACATTACCCACCTGTTAAAGAAAATTTCGTCCCGAAATTTTAAGCTGAGGTAGATGGAGGAGTTGGGAAAAGGTGAGGATACTTCTGCATCATCTGATCCTCTCGTTCCCAGTAAACTCAGGTCCTCGTTTGGCATTCCACCATACTCGGACGATCGAAATCTTGTTGCGTTTCAAAGTTTTGAACTCATGGTCCATAATTTCGACGGGTTCTTCCACGAAGTGGAGTTTGTCATCAATTGTAAGTTCCTCCAATGGTATGACATGTTCCGGTTCAGTACGACACTTCTTCAAATTCGATACATGAAAGGTAGGATGAACTGAGCTCAATTGAGTTGGAAGATCCAAGCGGTAAGCAACGGGTCCAACACGCTCCAAGATTTCAAAAGGACCAATGTATCGCGGGTTGAGCTTCCCACGTTTTCCAAAATGAATTACACCTTTCCAAGGTGCGACTTTCAACATTACATGGTCACCCACGTTGAATTTGAAGTCCTTACGTTTAAGGTCGGCATAACTCTTTTGGCGATCACGGGCAGTCTTGAGTCTCTCTTAAATTTGGACAATCTTCTAAGTTGTTTCATGGACTACCTTGGGTCCGGTGATTTGCTTTTCGTCTACTTCGGTCCAACAAATAGGAGAACGGCACTTGCGGCCATACAACGCTTCAAAAGGTGCGGCATTAATACTCGAATGATAACTATTATTGTAAGAGAAATCGGCTAGCGGCAAATGCCTTTCCAAAGCCTTTCCGAAATCAATGACACATGCACGCAACATGTCTTCCAAAGTCTGAATAGTGCGTTCGCTTTGTCCGTTGGTCTGTGGGTGATACGCAGTACTCATGTCGAGACGAGTCCCCAAGGCTTCTTGCAAAGAACGCCAAAATCTAGAAGTAAAACGGGGATCGCGATCCGAGATGATCGATAAGGGCACACCATGACGAGATACAAACTCTTTTATGTATAGTTGAGTGAGTCTTTCCATCGTATCCGTTTCCTTCATTGCTAAGAAGTGTGCAGATTTGGTAAGACGGTCAACGATAACCCATATGGTATCATATCCGTCCACCGTCTTTGGTAACTTTGTAATGAAATCCATTGTTATCCTTTCCCACTTCCATTGCGGGATTTCCGGTTGTTGAAGTAACCCAGAAGGCCTCTGATGTTCGGCCTTATCTTTCGAGCAAGTCAAACACTTCCCAACATAAGTTGCAACGTCCTTCTTAAGATTAGGCCACCAGTACTGTTCCTTAAGATCGTGGTACATTTTATCAGCTCCTGGGTGAATCGAATATCTCGACTTGTGGGCTTCATCTAGTATAAGGCTATGTAGGTCTCCATAATGAGGTACCCAAATCCTTCCGGCATAGCATCGGAGTCCAGTTTCCTTAACTTCAAATCGAGAAACGAGAATGTTCAAGTATTCATGAGATATATTCTCCTCCTTGAGAGCCTCATCTTGGGCTACTCGGATCTGGCTATTGAGGTTTGAATGAATGGTGATGTTCAGTGCCCGAACACGAAGAGGTGCCTTCCTCTCCTCCGTTTAATTCTATCACCCATTATTCACATCTATCAATTAAATTAAAATTTAATTCATTTGTTGGAAGTCAATTTAAAAATCAGATCGTTCCTTAAAATTCAATCGGTGATGAACACTTCACGATATACAAATGTTATTGGAATTCGTCAGATAGTTAAAAACAACCAAAAATCATGAATAATTCATCATCGATTGAATTGCCGCTGTAAGCATTTAATGTTGGGATTTAACAAGTTCCATAATGAGTAAAACATTTTATGAATCTAATTAAAGCGGAAGCATGAAAATATTACCAATTGAACTTGTTAATCTTTAACCAATTAAAGTTAAATCCCAATTAGGATCAAGTTGTGAAACATACTTACAAACTACAAGTGGGTTAGAGATAATACCTCCTCAAGCTAGTTGAGGGTTAATCCAAAATGATGATGAAGATGATGAAGAATGGAGTTCCAAAAGAATGAAACCTCAAGGAGAAATACCCCAAGCTTTTGCACCAACACCTAGCCTTTAGTTAGGATTTAATTACACTTGAATGGAGCTTGAAAAAACCAAAATTTGAACCCTCCTTTGCTCCTAAAACCCCACGGCCAGAATGCAGTATTTGGGAGGTTTTGGTGCAGTTTTTTTTGATGTATTTTGCTAGTATTTGATGTGTATGTTCAAGTGTTTAAGTCTCCAAGAGGTCTTGGTACTTCTCACATGGAATCTTTGGAAGTAACACTTAAAAGCTAGTCAAAATGGCATGCTTGTTAAGACTCCCATGCTACTTCCAAATTTGTTTTATAAAATAAGTTTTATAAAAGAATTAAATTTTATAAAACATTTTATAAACTTCCATATTTATTTATGTACATTTTATTATATAAAACCCATTTATATAAAATGTAACATAAATTTATTAATTATTTAACCTATAAATAATTAAATCCATATTATATAAATTATTCCATAATTTATATATATACACATCAAGTAATATTTAAGAAAACCATTTTTCTTAAAGTTCAAGTGCCGCGTATTTAATTAATGATCCAATCGCTAAGATCAAATACAAATAAGGTGTCGGTAAGCTTGTTATTAGGTATGACCCGACTTGGATCAAAACATATTAGCCACATTAATTTAATATGTCTCTCGGGCATACGAAATACCTTCAATCTCCCACTTGCACGAGAAACATAAGAAATTAATGCAAGTGATGGATACCACTTAACGACCGTCCATCACCCCCAATATGTTATGACTTTGTGCCATTCAATAACATCATCCCTTTCGAGTTCCCATCTTAAATATGAATAGGTGAATCTTTCATTATTTCCTTTCGTCCTAGATGTCATGTTAAATCCAAGAGACACAGAGTGATCACTCTCTTCTAGATTTAACTTTATCACGCCTTAGACATCTGACTCTCAACGAATAAGAGGGACAAATTCTATCTTGACTACATACGTCCTAAATATATACCTTGCATTATACCTGAGCTCTTCCTTATGAACTACCATATTTCAGAATAGCGAAGGAAAGAATCAAGGCACAATACTTGGTAAATATCCGAACCCAATATGTATCGCAGGTCAGAGGATACAATGATATTCGCCTTTAATCAAGACTACATGTGATCAACCACAAAGACTCCATTTAGTAAATCTTGAGGGCGGGTCTTCCAATAATTGTATCCCACAAATATCTATGAACCTTGGTTGCAACCTTGCCCCACATTCATCCCGTGAATGTATACCAATCCAAGTTCATAATAGTCTAAACCTTACACTTGTTCCCACAAATGTGATCGACCACGGAATTTAGAATAATTACTTATTCATGGATAAAATATGCAAAATAGGAACATGACTCAAGATTAATAAATTAATACCATAATTATATTAATGAGTTTGAACAATTTCGTTCCATTACAATACTTAAAACAGATCATGACCAATCACTAGAATATCGAAGCCCTAATGCACAAACATGTCCTGCATGTTTTGCTCCATGTAAGAGCTTCGTGAGAGGATCCACTATATTAAGATCTGTGTGAACTTTGCGAATACATATCTTTCCCTTTTCAACTTCATCCCTTATGTAGTTGAATCTCCGCTCAATGTGATGGGTCTTTTGGTGAGCACGAGGTTCCTTGATTTGAGCAATCGCACCCTCGTTGTCACAAAAGATCTCAAGAGGGTCCTGAATGGAAGGGACTACTCCTAAGTCGTCGATGAATTTCTTCATCCATGCAGCTTCCTGAGCTGCCAATGAGGCGGCAATGTACTCTGACTCTGTAGTGGATAATGCAACAACATCCTGTTTTGAACTCTTCCAAGATACCGCACCTCCATTTAACGTGAAGACATAACCGGACTGTGACCGAGAATCATCTCGATCAGTTTGGAAACCCGCGTCCACGTAACCTTTTACAGCGAGTTCCTCCTCACCAGACCCAAATATTAGAAACATATCCTTAGTCCTCCTAAGGTATTTCAATATACTTTTAACCGCAATCCAATGACTGTTTTCTGGGTTATTCTGGTATCTACTTGTCAGGCTAAGAGCACATGACACATTCGGTCTAGTGCATATCATTGCATACATGATTGATCCAATAGCAGATGCGTACGGGACTTTCTTCATTCTCTCTTGTTCATCTTTCATGGTAGGACACTGAGATGAACTGAGAAGCGTTCCTCTTTGAATAGGAACCAAACATTTCTTAGAGTTGTCCATCTTGAACCTTTTCAAGATCTTTTCAATGTATGCACTTTGATTCAAACCTATCAGTTTCTTGGGTCTATCCCTATAGATCCCAATCCCCAAAACGTATTGTGCTTCTCCAAGATCCTTAATGGAGAAGAATTTACTTAGCTAAGTTTTAACACCTTGCATTGCCGGAATATCATTTCCAAATAACAATATATCATCCACATATAATACAAGGAACATGATAGTGCTCCCACTAGCCTTTTTGTATATACAAGCTTCATCACCATTTTTAATGAAGCCAAATTTCTTGGCCTCCTCATTAAAATGATGATTCCACATTCTAGATGCTTGTTTCAATCCGTAGATTGACTTCTTTAACTTGCATACCTTTTTAGGATATTTCGGATCAACAAAACCTTCAGGCTGAACCATATAGACATCTTCCACAAGATATCCATTTAGAAAAGTGGTCTTGACATCCATTTGCCATATTTCATAATCATAATGAGCAGCAATGGCAAATAATATCCTAATAGACTTTAGCATTGCCACAGGCGAAAAAGTTTCATCATAGTCAACCCTTTGAGTTTGAGTGAAACCTTTTGCTACAAGTCTAGCTTTATATGAATCCAAGTTTCCATGTATGTCAGTTTTCATTTTGAAAAGCCATTTACAATCAACTAGCCTTGAGCCAGTAGGTTGTACAACAAGTTCTCAAACTTGGTTGTCATACATGGATTGCATCTCAGCGTTCATGGCTTCCTGCCATTTATCTTTATCAATCCTTGATAAAGCATCTTGGTAGTTTGTAAGTTCATCCAAATCAACCACATAGCAACCATCCATGAGAAACCCATATCTCTCAGGAGGATTACTAATCCTACCAGATCTGCGAACGTCTTGTATACTTTGATCATCCATTTGATCATTCTCAACATTTTCATGTTGAGTGCTAGTGTCAACCAATCGTGTATCATCTACTTGATCTTGAGCCTCTTCAAGATCTATTTTCCTTTCACTATTACCTTCCATTAGGAACTTAGTTTCAAGGAATTCAGCCTTTCGAGCAACAAATACATTTTGCTCGGTTGGATCATAGAAATAGTATCCCATATCATCCTTGGGATATCCTATGAAGATACACTTCGTGGATCGAGCATTCAACTTATTAGGGACGTAACGCTTAGGATAAGCTTCACATCCCCATACCTTTAAGTATGATAGAGATGGAGGTTTTCCAAACCACATCTCATGAGGAGTTCGTTCCACTTTCTTGGTTGGGGCCATATTTAGAATACGAGCCGCGGAGCATAGACAATAACCCCAAAATGATAGAGGTAGCGAGCTTCTAGCCATCATAGATTGAACCATATCCATTAGGGTTCGGTTCCTCCTTTCGGAAACTCCATTAAGTTGGGGTGTTCCAGGAGGAGTAAGTTGCGAGATAATCCCAAAACTTTTAAGATGATCTTGGAAAGCATCGCTTAGGTATTCACCTCCTCTATCGGTACGAAGTACCTTGATTGTCTTATTGAGTTGATTTGGTACTTCGATTTGATATTCCTTGAATGCTTCAAAAGTTTCATCCTTGTGTCTTAATAAGTAGACATATCCGAAACGACTGAAGTCATCAATGAAAGTAACGAAGTATCTTTCACCTTTCCTAGTCATGGGCTTAAAGGGTTCACATACATCCGAATGTATTAATCCCAATAAGTCTTTAGCCCTTTCATAGGTCCCTTTGAAAGGTGCTTTAGTCATTTTGCCTTGTAAACAAGATTCATATACATCAAACGAGTCTAGTTCATTTGATTTCAAAAGTCCATTCTTTTGAAGTGTATGCATTCGATTCTTGTTTTTGTGACCAAGGCGACAATGCCATAAGTAGGAATCACTCAAATACCTTTTGAGTTTCTTGGTGTTTGCATGGTATATTGAGCTATTGTATGATGTGTCATCATGAACCAATTCATAAATACCATTCACAGGCGAAGCCTTGAAATAGAACACATTATCTAAAGAAACATGGATATCATCATTAATGAAATTAAGATTAAAACCACATTGTTTCAAACGGGATACAGAAATAATGTTTCGAGATAAATCGGGTGCATACAAAACATTTTTCAAAATAAGTTCCAAACTACTTGGAAGCTTTAAAATAAAGTCTCCTTGAGCTACTACGTGCACCTTAGCTCCATTTCCCATGTAGAGACTTGATGTTCCCGCTTCTTGTTTACTTCTTTTGAACCCCTGCATAGATTTGCAAATGTGAGTTCCACATCCTGTGTCTAATACCCATGTATTAGAAGAATAATACTAAGCTCAATGTATACCATACATACATTACCTGAGGTTTGCCCTGCATCCCTCTTTTCCTTCAACTCCTTTAGGTAGACCGGGCAGTTGCGTTTCCAGTGACCCATTTCACTGCAACCAAAGCACGAATCTTCCTTGGGGTTAGCTTTACCGGTAATCTTTGCTTTTTCTTCTTGTTGGTTGGGGTAACCATATTTCCATTTCCCTTGCCCTTGCCTTGGTGGGTGGGTCCTTTCCTCTTAGTCGCCTTCGGCTTAGAAGTGTTATTGTTTTTGGACCCGCCTTCATTGATCATAAACATGGGTGAAGCCCTTTTACCCATGCTTGCTTCGGCCGTCTTAAGCATGGCATGTAATTCGCCAATGCTCTTATCCCATCCATTCATGTTGTAATTCATTACAAATGTGTCAAACCTCTTTGACAAAGAATTAAGGATAAGGTCCGTGGCTAATTCATTAGACACGTTGCAGTTTAGACGGTTCGCTCGATCAATTAGGCTTTTCATCTTAAGGACATAAGATGAAACGGATTGGGAGTCGTCCATCCGACATGCATGAAGCGCTCGAACCGTTTCGAAGCGCTCAACATGAGCTTGTTGAAGGAACATCTCCTTCAATTGTGTGATCATGTCATATGAGTTTTTCCTTTTCGAGGATTGACCTCAACGTTAGGTTGTTAAAGTTGATTGGTGCGTTTGGAATGTTGTTGTTATTGGCGGCCATCTACAAAATTTAACAAAGTTGTTTAAGTATCAATTTTAATTTAACAATCAATACCCTTTAAATCCAATTGATATTTATTAATTTTTAGAATCCAACGGTAAACCAAATTTCGGTTAGGTGACCTTTATCCCGTCATTTGATTTAGCCATGTAGTCATTATATGACAATTGCAATCCTTTTGCAACTTCTAAGTTATGGAATCATGCAATCCTTTTGCATGGCATATTTATTCCATCAACGCCTATTTGTTCCTCATGCTTCGGTGACCTTAAGTTCATGATTTCCAAATCAAGTCGTCCTACTTGTGTAAACGTGTAAATTTAACATACAAGTGGTTAGGTGACCTTTATCCCACAAGCATGCGAAATTCACCTTAATCATATTAGTTTGCTCATAACGGTTAGGTGACCTTTATCCCATTATGAGTTCCCTAATATTTTTAAGTGTCACACAAAAGGATGGCGTTTAACTTGTTTTCCTTGTTGATTAAGAGATTTTAAGTTTTCATTAATTCTAGTTTGAGAAAACTTTTATGCCATATACCAACATGCATTTAGTGTATGGTTCATTTGAAATCCATTTTCAAGTCTTGTAATTAAGAAAATTACTTGATATAAACCATTTTATATGTGTGATCCTTTTAGTGTTCTTAATAACCATTTATTAATGTCATTTTTCCATTTCAATTTAACCATTTAAATTGTCGTTTTGCATGTAGTTAATAATGTCTAATTTAACCAATTAAATTGTCATTTTGCTTGTTGTTAACTTGTGATATACTTGTAGCAACCAAACATACAAACACAATAAACAACCATGCATGCAAAACAAATATGTTCACAATCAAGCCATTTTGGTAGACATTTATTTAGCCGAAAACAAATGCCACCGATTAAAGGGTTATAACACAAAGTAGGAGATTTTAAATCTCCCACTTAATCTTGCATCCAAATGCTTCTTCTTGTGTTCTTCAAGTCTTCATCATCTTCATCATTTTTTACAAAATATATCCTAATACATTTTTCTCTAAAAAATGAAATTACAACCTAATCTATTTTACATACCAAATATAAAATAAATTACATAACCAAAATAATATTATTACAAACCAAATGAATGAATTAATATTACATACCAAATGAATGAATTAATTCAACCATTCAAACACAAGGTCAAGGATTGATTGTGAACTTTAACATACAACAAATATGACCAAAATGGAACAACCCAAAAGCCATTTGGGTGTCCAAGAATTCGGCCAAAAAAGCAAACCCACCCAAACCCGAAATTTTTTGCATATTACTTTCATGCATGTTCATAAAATGCAAAAATATAGTGGGTTTAATAGATCATCTCGAAGCATATTCCATCAACTTCGGCTCTAGATACCATTATTGGGATTTAACAAGTTCCATAATGAGTAAAACATTTTATGAATCTAATTAAAGCGGAAGCATGAAAATATTACCAATTGAACTTGTTAATCTTTAACCAATTAAAGTTAAATCTCAATTAGGATCAAGTTGTGAAACATACTTACAAACTACAAGTGGGTTAGAGATAATACCTCCTCAAGCTAGTTGAGGGTTAATCCAAAATGATGATGAAGATGATGAAGAATGGAGTTCCAAAAGAATGAAACCTCAAGGAGAAATACCCCAAGCTTTTGCACCAACACCTAGCCTTTAGTTAGGATTTAATTACACTTGAATGGAGCTTGCAAAAACCAAATTTGAACCCTCCTTTGCTCCTAAAACCCCACGGCCAGAATGCAGTATTTGGGAGGTTTTGGTGCAGTTTTTTTGATGTATTTTGCTAGTATTTGATGTGTATGTTCAAGTGTTTAAGTCTCCAAGAGGTCTTGGTACTTCTCACATGGAATCTTTGGAAGTAACACTTAAAAGCTAGTCAAAATAGCATGCTTGTTAAGACTCCCATGCCACTTCCAAATTTGTTTTATAAAATAAGTTTTATAAAAGAATTAAATTTTATAAAACATTTTATAAACTTCCATATTTATTTATGTACATTTTATTATATAAAACCCATTTATATAAAATGTAACATAAATTTATTAATTATTTAACCTATAAATAATTAAATCCAACTTATATAAATTATTCCATAATTTATATATATACACATCAAGTAATATTTAAGAAAACCATTTTTCTTAAAGTTCAAGTGCCGCGTATTTAATCAATGATCCAATCGCTAAGATCAAATACGAATAAGGTGTCGGTAAGCTTGTTATTGGGTATGACCCGACTTGGATCAAAACATATTAGCCACATTAATTTAATATGTCTCTCGGGCATACGAAATAGCTTCATTTAAATATAGGGTTCTGAAAGGTTTGATACTGAACTTTAATTGCTGTCTGTTCCATGTTTCACTATGTAAGTCACGCTATATGATTTGTGATAAAAACGGCATACAATTAGCCCTAATTTCATGTATTTTTTTTTTGTTTTCAATTGCTGTGGTTTGATTCTATTTGCAGAAACTTTGATTGCTGTCAATTTTGTTAATCATAACCTGATAGATTTTTGTAATAGTTGTCATTATGTGTTAAGGAAGCTTTTCGTTCATAATTTTAGTTTAAAACTATCTTTGATTTGAGATCAAGTACAAAATACGGTCAGGTTGATTCTCCAATCTTCGTTGTTATTCATGAATGGGTAATTCGCTATTTAGTTGCGTTTTAGAAATACCTTTATATTATGTTTATTGTTCTACCTGAACTGTGTTATTTTCATCTTGTATGCTAATTAGTCTTTCAGGTTATAAACACTTTTATTTACTGATACAAGTTGGATTGTTCATCACAACATCCAAAGTTGGGTCTCTGATTTGACCCGTTTGCGATAATCCAATGATCAAAACGTTCATTTCTTTACCACATGACCTAATCACTTTTCTTTACTGATTTGGTATTTTGTTTTCTACGGTCTAGTTCAGAAAAATCATTTTTTGTCATTGATGTTGATGCTTTTTATTGCTGTAAATATGGGAAAGTTGTACATTAGTGAATATGAGGTTATAGAATCGCGTTATACAAGTTTTTTCTTAATTTCATATTTCATATTTCCGAATTGATGAATTAGTGTAATGTAGACATCACCTCTTATTTAGTTTTCGTGTTTCTTTTACAATTTACGCATGATATAATAGTCACCATTTTTGTATTTATGACAGAACAAATTTTTTTCCAGATTGTAGGTTCTTGGACTTGGTTTTAGATGTATTGTGTTAAGGGTATTATGCAATTTAAATAACCTATGGATGCTGAATTTGAGGCACCTAAATTTCGTATATGTGTACTTAACTTCTTTATCTTGTATAGTTTGATGCACACTTAAGTCGCACGTTGGTTTAAGGAAACTGGAACGATGAAGGTAATTATTGAGTGTATTCCTATTCTTAAAGGTGTAATTCAATAATACTCTCATTGATTTAATTTGAAGTGTCTATATACTACTTTTTGCTCTTATTCAATATTACGTTGATTATAATTTGTGTTGATTGATATCTGGCACAATCTTATTAATCGATTTCGAATTCAATTCTGAAATGGAAGTTGTCAAATGTTAATGTGGTTTTGTTAATGTTAGGTACAAGGTGGTCGGAAGGTATCTGGATGGCTATGGTACTTTTCTGGTATGAATGAGTATCCACTTGCTGTGAAAGTTAACAAAAATATTGATGGCATTGTTTTATCCGGTCATTGTTCTTTCGGGTCGATAGTCATGGCTAATGATTAGAGTGATTTTGTTTTCATAATGATCGATTACTGCCTTAGGTTCCCATGGTGCATGCACCAAATGAAGATGTCATCCCTATATACTTGAGTGCTATAAAGGAGTAGATGATTGACTTTGGATCACCAATGGTTACACCGTAACAATTCGAATTAATATTATCCAGTGAGTTATATGTGTTATTTTGGTTGGCAATCGAATCTCAGATACTCTATTGTATCTGAGATTCTATAAATTTTTATATCAAATAAATCGTGTCTTTTATGATAATAACAGTTGTTTGTTGTTTTGGAGGTTGGATTTGACTCCTGTAGTCTACGACTACTGATAACCTTAAATATAGAAACTCATGGAGTAGTTAATAGTAGTAGCAGATAACTTTGTTATGATGTTATGATTACTTGTGACTTTAATTGGGATGCATGATCCTCTGAACAGGATTGGTAAACTACTCTGACTTCGTCTCCGATCTGATCAGATTCTTCATCGATCAATTACATATATTAAAATCTGTAAATAACATTTCACAAATAATATATGTTTATCACAGCTCTTTTAATACATGTAAATTATGTTTTGTTTTTAATTTCAATTTTTAGGGTTCTTAATATTGATGAACAGGATTGGAAAATTACTCCGACTTCATAGCGTTTGATTTGTCCTTTAACTTTAGTTGGTTTGAAAATATGTTTGTTGTTATTTTAGTAATAACAATAATAGATAAACATACATATAATACGAGTACATATGATTTTCCCTTAGGCTGGTTGACTTCCTTGATTGCAGATCACTTACACCATTATTCTTGAGCATAAGTGTCGTTGTTGGCATGCTGATGCATCTGTTGGCATTTGTTTATTTAGCTATGATGGTATTAGCTGAGGTAAACCCTTTTAGTGTGTTGCAGGAGGTATTAGATAGTTTCGATGTTGTTTTTTAATGTATATGCGAATACGAATATCAACTTTCATTGAAAAATCAATAGAAGGGGACCATTTTTCATCTTTATTATGCCACCTACCAAGTTCAACAAAATAATTATGTAAATTTAAAGTCACCATACTTTAAGGTCTGTAGGCTTAGTATTGCTAAATCTTGATTTTTGGTATTCACTACTTGTGTGTGTTCCACTTTCTGAAGTGGTTTTAGTGAGACTTAAGTATTTTAGTAGTTAGGAAATGGTTTTAGTAAAAGAGATTTAACCTTTTTACAGAGTCTATTACATTTCATCGTCGGTAAAATAGGATTATGCCTTTACTTTTTATACCTCATATGTATATATTTCTTATTTGTATATAATTATTTATAAAGATTTTACAGTGTTATATTCATTTTCATCAAAATCCAGAGAACTTCGGCACAATGTTCCGATTTGTGAAACTTCCGGTTCTTAAGGAAGTATCTTATATCTTTCAATACTATAGTTTTCTAATTGTAGTTGTATTCGGATCTGCGAGAATGCTACCTCTAAGAGATTTGTGCGTGCGGTGACTGCAGATGAAATGCCCCGTTCATATTGATTATAAACGTTACATAATAATTGATTGCATTGCGAGGTATCTGACCTCTAAATGATATATTTTACAAACATTGCATTCATTTTTAAAAGATAAACTTTCATCACATCGAAAGTTGACGGCGTGCATACCATTTCATAATATATCCAATTATAAATGACTTAATAATATTCATGATGAACTCAACGACTCGAATGTAACGTCTTTTGAAATATGCCATGAATGAATCCAAGTAAAATCTCTAAAATGAGCAAATACACAGCGGAAGTTTTCTTTCATACCTGAGAATAAACATGCTTAAAAGTGTCAACCAAAAGGTTGGTGAGTTTATTAGTTTATCATAATCAATAATCATTTCCATCATTTTTATAGACTACAAGATTTAAATATCCATTTTTCATAAACATCATACACTCGCAAGTGTATAAAAATCATTCATACGAAATAAACACCTGGTAATCGACATTAACAAAATGCATCTAGAAAATCCCCCGCATACCGCATTCACAAATATGCTCACAGCATACAAACAGGCCACTCTTTTAAATATGACGGTTGTGTACACCTCACAAATAGATCAAATCTTTTAAAGCTGTCGGTTGTATACTAAAATCGAAGTACTAAAGCAGTTCAAATTCTCTGACTGGGGCTTGTCAAGGCCCATAGATCTACCTTTAGGATTTGCGTCAATTAGGGTTTCTGTTCCCTAATTCTTAGATTACCAGACTATAAAGTGGTGATATCAGGTGCATTCGTAACTCAATCGTAGAATGTTTTTAAGTACTTGTGTCTATTTCGTCAAACATTTATAAAAGCAGCGCATGTATTCTCAGTCCCAAAAATATATATTGCAAAAGCATTTAAAAAGAGAGCAAATGAAACTCACAATACAATATTTTGTAGTAAAAATATTCATACGACGATACTGAACAATGTAGGGTTGGCCTCAGATTCACGAACCTATATCATTTGTATATTTATTAATATACATAATTGTAATCGAACAAGCTTATATATATTACACTTGTTATATTATATATTATATAGATAAATTTATTATATTTAATTTATATATTTTATATATCTATTATTTATCATTTATTATAACAAAAATTTATATCAAGATTTATGTATGATAAAAATATATATTTATATATTAATTAATATATTTTACATATGACTTAATTATTATCATTTCAATAATAAAGATATAATGATATGTATTATTAATTATTATTGTAAAAAAATATCTATTTGTAATAATACTAATAATGATTCGGTTATTTGTGGAGGTTATTTGAGGAGATGGTTATCATATCCTCTATCTATCTATATATAATATACTTATATTATATTGAAATCAACACAGTAATATAACTGAATATGATAAAATACTAAATATATGTCATGTGTGTCCCGGATTAAAAAGCATGCATTAACAATAGTAAACTTTAAATTCATTCAATCAATTATGAATAGCATAGCAGCTGTAGTGACCCGAACTTTTCCATATTTATATATATATATATATATATATATATATATATATATATATATATATATATATATATATATATATATATATATATATATATATATATATATATATATTAAATAAAATTGATATTTACATGATTAAATGTTTCCAACATGTTAAGCAATCAAACTTGTTAAGACTTGATTAATTAAAATGAGATTCATGTAGACAATTGACCACCCGAGCTGACCGGCGATTCACGAACGTTAAAACTTGTAAAAACTATATATATATATATATATATATATATATATATATATATATATATATATATATATATATATATATATATATATATATATATATATATATATATATATATATATATGGATATATATATAGTTAACATGATATTATGATAAGTAAGTATCTCACTAGGTATATTAACAATGAGTTATATACATAAAAAATGAGATGACTAAGTTAAGAAACTCAAAACGATATATATAACGATTATCGTTATAACAACGCCTTACTAAATACATATGTATCATATTAAGGTATTGTTACACTATATTTAACATTATAAAATGACAATTATATATATCATTATGTATGTTAACAATGAACTACATATGTAAAACAAGACTACTAACTTATGGATTTCGAAACGAGGGATATATGTAATGATTATCGTTGTAACGAAATTTTAATGTATATATATCATATTAAGATATATTCATGCATCATAATATCATGATAATGTAATATTTTAATATCTCATTAGATATAATAAACAATGGGTTAACTACATTAAATGAGATCGTTAACTTAAAGGTTTCAAAACAACACTTACATGTAACGACTAACGATGACTTAACAACTCAGTTAAAATGTATATACATGTAGTATTTTAAGATGTATTCATACACTTTTGAAAGACTTCAAGACACATATAAATGTACTTCTACTTATCAAAAATTCTTACAATTGCATTCTCATTCATTTTCATCAACAACTCTACTCGTATGCACCTGTATTCGTACTCGTACAATACCCAGCTTCTAAATGTATTTACTATTGGTATATACACTTCAATGATCAGCTCTTAGCAGCCCTTGTGAGTCACCTAACCATGTGGGAACCATCATTTAACATCTAGCATGAAATATCTCACAAAATTACAAACTAATGTGACCTTAAATGCCATCCCATATTCACGTGAAAGATGGAGTACACAAACACACTTTGATTTCCATTTTTATGCATCAAATTACTCTCTCTCAATTACTATCTTAGTGTTCTAAGTGTTCTTCATCATTTCCTTCATAATCTAGCTCAATCTAGGTAACCTAGATCAACATACAAAACAACTACTCAAGATAACTTCAAGAACACTTTCAAGTTTGCAAGCCTACTTCCAAGCTTTCTAATCCATTCCAAGCAATCATTTAGGATCAAGAAACCTTTGTTATTTACAGTAGGTTATCTCTCTAATTCAATGTAATACTCATATTCAAACTTTGGTTCAATTTCTATAACTATAACAATCTTATTTCGAGTGGAAATCTTACTTGAACTTGTTTTCGTGTCATGATTCTACTTCAAGAACTTTCAAGCCATCCAAGAATCCTTTGAAGCTAGATCAATTTTTTTCACTTTCAGTAGGTTTACCTACTAAACTTGAGGTAGTAATGATGTTCATAACATCATTTGATTCATATATATATATATATATATATATATATATATATATATATATATATAACTATCTTATTCGAAGATTTAAACTTGTAATCACTAGAACATAGTTTAGTTAATTCTAAACTTGTTCGCAAACAAAGTTAATCCTTCTAAATTAACTTTTAAAATCAACTAAGCACATATTCTATATCTATATTATATTCTAACTTAATGATTTAAAATTGGAAACACAAAAAACACCGTAAAACCGGACATACGCCGTTGTAGTAACACTGCGGGCTGTTTTGGGTATGATAATTAAAAACTATGATAAACTTTGATTTAAAAGTTTTTCTTCTGGGAAAATGATTTTTCTTATGAACATGAAACTATATCCAAAAATCATGGTTAAACACAAAATGAAAGTATGTTTTTCAAAATGGTCATCAAGATGTCGTTCTTTCGACGGAAATGACTACCTCTTTAAAAAAATGACTTGTAACCTGTATTTCTGACTATAAACTTATACTTTTTCTGTTTAGTTTCATAAATTTTAGTTCATTATGAAACCATAGCAACTTGAATCACTCAAAACGGATTTGAAACGAAGAAATGACGGGTAAAACAAAATTGGATAAACTTGCTAGTTTTAGCTACGAAAATTTTGTAACAAATCTAGACTAAACATATCCTAACTAATTTATATTGTAAAATACATATTATGTAATCTTGGGATACCATAGACACGTATACAATGTTTTGATATATCATATCGACCCGTCTATATATATTATTTGGAACAACCATAGACACTCTATATGCAGTAATGCTGGAGTTAGCTATACAGAGTTGAGGTTGATTCCAAAATAATATATATACTTTGAGTTGTGATCTAGCCTGAGACTTGTATAAACTAGGCCGTGGATTGATTCGAGATAATATTGATTTATTTCTGTACATCTAACTGTGGACAACTAGTTGTAGATTACTAACGTTGGACTGCTAACTTAACAAACTTAAATCATTAAAACATAATAAAAAATGTTGTAAATATATTTCGATCATAATTTGATATATATGTACATATTTGTTATAGGTTTGTGAATCGACCAGTGGCCAAGTCTTACTTCCCGACGAAGTAAAAATCTGTGAAAGTGAGTTATAGTCCCACTTTTAAAATCTAATATTTTTGGGATGAGAATACATGCAGTTTTATAAATGTTTTACGAAATTGACACAAGTAATTGAAACTACATTCTATGGGTGAATGATCGAAGCCGAATATGCCCCTTTTTGCTTGGTAGCCTAAGAATTAGTAAACCGATCTACTAATTGACGCGAATCCTAAAGATAGATCTATTGGGCTTAACAAACCCCATCCATGGTTGCGGATGCTTTAGTACTTCGATGTTGTTTTATCATGTCCGATGGATGTTCTGGAATGATAGGGGATATTCTTATATGCATCTTGTTAATGTCAGTTACCAGGTGTTCAATCCATATGAATGATTTTTATACATGCATGTTGTTTACAAGATATGGAAATATGAAATCTTGTGGTCTATTATTACGAATTGATAAATATATATGTTAAACCTATAACTCACCAACATTTTTGTTGACGTTTAAAGCATGTTTATTCTCAGGTGATTATTAAGAGCTTCCGCTATTGCATGCTAATTTATGGGCAAGAGTTGGAGTCAGCATGCTTGTATAATATTATTTAAAAACTGCATTCGAAGATTTAAATTGATGTGTAATATTATTGTAAACCATTATGTAATAATCGTGTGAAAACGCAATATTTTAGATTATCATTATTTGATAATTGTCGTAATATTTTTAAACCTTTATCGATAAAATAAAGGTTATGGTTTGTTTTAAAATCCAATGCAGTCTTTGAAAAATGTCTCATATAGAGGTCAAAACCTCGCAACGAAATCAATTAATATGGAACGTTTATAATCGATATGAATGGGACATTTCAGTTGGTATCAGAGCGTTGGTCTTAGAGAACCAGAAATTTGTATTAGTGTGTCTTACCGAGTTTGATAGGATGCAATAGTGAGTCTGGACTTCGACCGTGTTTTCTTTAAAAAAACGATTGCTTAACACTTTTTGTTGGAAACTATATATTATTAACATGTAAATATTATGTGATATATTAATATCTTAACGTGTTTGATATTGTGTGATAGATGTCTACCTCTAGTACAAATCCCATCGACTCACCTAATAATAATGAAGAGTCGAATATATTTTAGGAAGATTCACAAATTCCCGAGGAAGAACCGGAAGAGGAGGAACCAGGAGAGGAGGAACCGAAAGAGGAGGAACCGGAAGAAGAGGAACCGGAAGAAGAAGAGGTTCCGGAGGAAGAAATATTAATAACTATAGAAAAACGGTTAAATAAAAGAAAATCCTCAATCAATGGACCAAAGTTAAAAATGGTCAATGGTGTTTCCGCCAAGGAAGCAAAATATTGGGAAAATTACCAGTTTTCTGATGAATCGGATCCCGATGAGGATTCCGATGATGTTATAGAAATTACCACGATCCAATTTGAAAAAGAAAAAGAAAACAATAAGGGAAAAGGCATTAAAATAGAAAAACCTGAGCCCAAAACCGATGAACTTTATGTTAACATGAAGTACCCTGATGGGGTGTACTGTAAACACCCGTATTTCTTAAACTTTCACTATAACCCGGGAACATCTAAGCCACCAAGTTTTTCTAGACCATTTGAGAAAAGAACGGCTCGTATTAGGGGAGCACCATATATCCCTAGGAAATTAGCGAAACGAACCAAGTCAGAAGAGGAAGAAACGAGTGAGTCGGAATAAAGAGTTGTAATCATGTTGTGTAATATATGTATTGTAGTGTGCTTGTATTTTCATGTTATGTAAACATTGCTTGTATTGTTTGTTAATTATCTTTTACGAATCTAATCCTCGTCTATTTTTACAGTATAAAAACACACAATGGACGTTAAGGATAGACAACCGAATATTTTAGAAGACCTACCCGGATACATGATTGATGAAATCTTGTCTAGAGTCAGTCAGAGCTCAACGGCACAATTATTTATGGCAAAATTAGTTTGTCAAACATTTGAAAGACGTTACAGGCATGCCTTAGTTTATAAAAGGCTTTCCTTTAATAGATGGGGTATATCACATTGGGGAGACCATAAGTTACGCCGTGTTTTCTTTAAAGCATTGAATGCCGGGAACCTAGATGCAATTTTACGCTACGGGTTGAGAGCCTATTTTGACTCTACCTATCCCAACATAGGACTTTGTTCTTTAAAAAGAGCTTCAAACATGCAAAATAAAGAAGCATGTTATGTCTACGGGTTAGTAATGTTCGTTTCTCACCAAATCGAGAAAAAGAACATATGATTGCAACTACTAAATAAAACATTGCCACAAGTGACGGATTTAGTAGTTGGGGTGAGAAATAAGATTTTTAGATTATTGCGGGGCTGTTGGGCATTACGTAACCCCCGTCCTTTTGAAAATGTTACAACATGCTGCCTAGCCAACGGTCACAATGGTTATTTTCCACAAGATCAAGGATGGGAAATAGTACTAGTAAAACCCGAATGCATGACTTGTTTCAGGACTTATGAATTACGTGTCTTTATTGACTTTGCTGAACAACTTGCGTATTAACTAGAATTGTCTTCGCAACTTCCTTGTATTAAAGTTATTGTGTGCTATATTTAATACTATATGTAAAATAGCGGTATTGTAAGTTTGTAAAATATTGTATAAAAGTTTGAACGCGAAATATTATTGTAATCAGTTTTTCATATAGAATTGTAGTAGTTGAATTGTATATTAGCTACTAAGTATGAACTTAACGGGTAGGTACTACCCGAATAAAAAATTATAAAACGCTAATATGAAGAAAAAACTTTTATAAATAAGTTCATATTATGCTACGAAATACTATTGAATACTCTTAATATTCTATATGATTAACTTAATTCTTTTGGCTATTTTTGAAGGGAATGGCACCGACTACTCGTCAGAACTTGAACATGAGCGAGGAAGACTTCCGTGTTTTCCTTGCAGCAAACATAGCTGCAGTACAGGCTGCGATGTAAAATAACAATAACTCTGGATCTAGCAGTGGAACTAATTCCACAAGAAATCATGTAGGATGCTCCTACAAAGAATTCACTGCCTGCAAACCTCTAGAATTTGATGGAACCGAGGGTCCAATTGGATTAAAACGGTGGACCGAGAAGGTCGAATCGGTGTTTGCCATAAGTAAGTGCACTGAAGAAGATAAAGTAAAGTACGCTACGCATACCTTCACAGGCACTGCGTTAACATGGTGGAATACCTATCTCGAGCAGGTGGGACAAGATACTGCCTACGCACTACCGTGGTCGGCATTCAAACACCTGATGAATGAACAATATCGCCCCAGAAACGAGGTCAATAAGCTCAAAGTAGAGCTTAGAGGATTACGAATGCAAGGATTCGACATTACCACGTATGAATGACGATTCACAGAGTTGTGCCTATTATGTCCAAAAGTGTTCGATGATGAAGAAGAGAAGATCGACGCATTTGTTAAAGGGTTACCAGAAAGGATTCAAGAAGATGTGAGTTCAAACGAGCCCGCCTCCATACAAAAGGCAAGCCGTATGGCTCACAAACTAGTAAACCAGATTGAGGGAAGGATTAAGGAGCAGGCGGTCGAAGAGGCCAACATGAAACAGGTCAAGAGAAAGTGGGAAGAAACCAGTGACAAGGGTCACCAATACAACAACAACAACAACAACAACAACAATCACAACCACAATCACAATAACAATCATAACAACCGCAACAACAATCACAACAATAACCGCAATCCTAACAATAACTATAACAAACGTCCCAACAACAACAATAACTAGAACAATCGTTTCAACAACAACAACAATCCCAATAACAACAATGGAAACAAAAACCAAAAAAAGCAAGCCAAAGGTGTGAAGAGCATCACTCGGAGTTCTGCACGACATTTTGCAACAGGTGTAAAAGAAATGGTCATAGCGCGGTGAAGTGTGAGGTCTACGGACCAATGTATAACAGAATTAAAAGAACAAATAATGTCGGAACAAATAATGCCGCCATAGTTTGTTTTGAATGTGAAAAAATGGGCCACATTAATAGAGATTGCCCGAATAAGGGGAATACTAATGGGCAAGGCCGCGGAAGAGTTTTAAATATTAATACGACAGAAGTACAGGAAGACCCGGAGCTTGTTACGGGTACGTTTCTTATTGACAATAAATATGCTTATGTTTTATTTCATTCGGGTGCGGATAGAAGCTATATTAGTAGAGATTTTTGTGCTAAACTAAGTTGTTTACCGACGCCCTTGGATAATAAATTTTTACTCGAATTAGCAAATGGTAAATTAATTACAGCAGATAATATATGTCGGAATCGAGAAATTAAACTGGTTAACGAAACGTTTAAGATTGATTTGATACCAGTAGAGTTAGGGAGTTTTGATGTGATAATCGGCATGGACTGTTTGAAAAAGGAGAGAGCAGAAATCGTATATTATAAAAATGCAATTCGCATTGTACGAGAAAAAGGAAAACCCTTAATGGTGTACGGAGAAAAGTGCAACGCGAAGTTAAATCTTATTAGTAACCTGAAGGCGCGAAAACTAATAAGAAAAGGTTGCTATGACGTTCTAGCACACGTCGAGAAAGTCAATATCGAAGAAAAGAACATCAATGATGTTCCCGTCGCAAAAGAATTTTCCGATATATTTCCGAAAGAATTACCGGGACTACCTCCACACCGATCAGTTGAATTTCAAATAGATCTCGTACCAGGAGCTGCACCAATAGCTTGTGATTCATACAGACACGCACCCAGTGAAATGAAGGAACTCCAAAGCCAATTACAAGAACTTTTAGAGCGTGGTTTTATACGACCAAGTACATCACCATGGGGAGCTCTTGTTTTGTTTGTCAAAAAGAAGGATGGTACATTCAGGTTATGTATCGACTACCGAGAGTTGAACAAACTTACCATCAAGAACCGTTACCCACTACTGAGAATCGACGACTTATTTGATCAACTACAAGGCTCGTCAATTTATTCGAAGATCGATTTACATTCCGGGTATCATCAAATGCGGGTGAAGGAGGATGATATTCCGAAGACTGCTTTCAGGATGCGTTACGGTCATTACGAGTTTATGGTTATGTGATAAGGCTAAAAAGGAACATATATTTCATAGCAATATCCCTCCTAAATAATAGATTTTTATATGTAATTGTATTATATTTTCATTGTAATTGTTTAAATAAATAAATGTGAAGACGAAGCACGAAGATTAAAGAATTGAAGAAAAAATGCCACTAAAGCCTGAAAAGTGCCACTAAAGCCATAGTACACTTAAAAGTGCCACTAAAAAGTGAGTAAAAGACTCGCACGGATTTTGAAATTTAAGGAGAACAATTTTTGTGCAAATTACAAATCGCGAAACGTAAAGTGCACGATATAAAATAGTACGAAAGGACGTTTGAAAATCCGGAACCAGGACATGAGTCAACTCTCAACGCTCGACGCAACGGACTAAAAATTACGAGTCAACTATGCACGAGAATATAATATAATATTTAAATAATTATATTAATTATTTAAATATTATAATTATATAAATAATATGTCGGCAAAGCAAAGTTCCAAACTTGGATGAGCTGTATTCACGATCTCCGCGACTCGCGGAGATCCCAGCCTTTTTCTATCGCGACTCGCGGAGCACAAGATTTCAGAAATGCCTATAAAAGGCTCGAGCATTTGGCCGAGTAAAAAAACATAATAATAATAATACTCCGTAGTATAATATATATATATATATATATATATATATATATATATATATATATATATATATATATATATATATATATATATATATATATATATAGTATAGATTAGTGTTATATTAGATTAGTTTGGGTTATGTAAAAGTTATTTTTACGGGTTTTTAAAGTCGAAATTCTGTCCGTGTAACACTACGCGATAAATACTCAATGTAAGTTATGGTCTCCTTTTTAAATTAATGACTCGTACTTAAGTTATTATTATGCTTATTTAATCCGAAGTAATCATGATGTTGGGCTAATTACTAAAATTGGGTAATTGGGCTTTGTACCATAATTGGGGTTTGGACAAAAGAACGACACTTGTGGAAATTAGACTATGGGCTATTAATGGGCTTTATATTTGTTTAACTAAATGATAGTTTGTTAATGTTAATATAAAGATTTACAATTGGGCGTCCCTATAAATTACCATATACACTCGATCGGACACGATGGGCGGGATATTTATATGTACGAATAATCGTTCATTTAACCGGACACGGGAATGGATTAATAGTCTATGGAATTATTAAAACAGGGGTGAAATTATGTACAAGGACACTTGGCATAATTGATAACAAAGTATTAAAACCTTGGGTTACACGCGGTCGATATCCTGGTGTAATTAATAAACAAAGTATTAAAACCTTGTTACAGTTTAAGTCCCCAATTAGTTAGAATATTTGACTTCGAATATAAGGATAATTTGACGAGGACACTCGCACATTATATTTATGACTGATGGACTGTTATGGACAAAAACCAGACGGGCATATTAAATAATCCAGGACAAAGAACAATTAATCCATGGGAATAAACTAAAAATCAACACGTCAAACATCATGATTACGGAAGTTTAAATAAGCATAATATATTTTATTTCATTTTTCCTCGTACTTTTATTTATTGTCATTTTAATTATTATTATTTATTTTATATTGTTAGTTAAATATCGTCATTTACTTTACGCTTCGCTTAAAATATAAAATCGACAAACCGGTCATTAAACGGTAAACTCCCCTTTTATATATTATTATATATAATTATATATATTTTGTACAAATATAGTTGTTTAAAAATATAGTGTGCAATAAGCCCGCTCCCTGTGGAACGAACCGGACTTACTAAAAACTATACTACTCTACGATTAGGTACACTGCCTATAGTGTTGTAGCAAGGTTTAGGTATATCCCATTTGTAAATAAATACTTAAAACTTGTGTAATTTGTAACGTATTTCGTAGTAAAATATAGTACTATCACGTACCCCCACGCTACGACATCAAGTTTTTGGCGCCGCTGCCGGGGAATTGGCGAAACGCTATATTTTTAATTTATTTTAGTATAAATATATTTTTATATATTTTTAGAAAAACAATATAAAATTTAAAAAAAAACCAAAAAAAAAACATATATATATAAAATTTTAAGATTTTTATAAAATTATAAAGTATTTCTATTTTTAATTTAGTTTTTGTAAAAAAAAAAGTTTTTATTTAATTTATATATTTTATTTAACTATTAAAACAGAAAATATAAAATGGAAAAATAAAAAAAATATATATAATAAAACTGACCGGTCGAAACTTGACCTGTTTTTGAACTGGAATTGAACCCTCCGCGACCCGCGGAGGTTTTGAACTGGGTCATCGCGACTCGCGGAGCCGCCACCGACAGAAACCCTAAACATCATTAATTACGGGGTATTTATTATTTATTATTATTATTAACCCTATTTACTTATTATTATTATAATTAGTTTTAAGTTTTTAATTTAATTTATATTTTAAATATTAATTAGTATTATTAAATATATATTTAAATTAATACTTTTATAAAATATAATATAAAAATAATATTTTCATAAAATTTGTATTTTTATCATTTAATTATAATTTGTATTTTTATCGTTTATTCGTTCGTAATTAGTTTTAAGATTAGTTTTTGCCATAGTTTATTTTTATTTCTAGTTTTTTTTTTAAGATTTGCCGTAAAATCCCTTAAGTGCTTATTCCTTAGACTAAGATTTAGGTGCTTTAGAATTTTACGACGCCGTGTTTCGAGCTACTTTCTTATTATTATTTTTCGACGCCTATTTTTCGACCTTTTTTATTTTTCGAAGTTTGTCGACGAGCTTTTTCTTTCTTATATCTCGACGCTTTAGTTTTTAGGACTTAGAAATTTTCTCTATTTCTTATCTACTATCTCAAACGGAAAGAAAAATTATTTAAGTGGTTAAATTAATGGACGTTGACAATTTTCTGCTTCGTAGTAATAGTTGGATTTGTTAGTGGCTGAGTTGTGAGCTTCCGATTTAAAGGGTTCTGGCTCCCTGCTGCATCTTTTGGCTATTCGAAACGTGGGCAAAAGCAGAAAAGTCTATTAATTGGACAACTTATATAAGTTTTTCTATTTTTATAACTAATAGAATAATTAGTAAATGCACCACATTGTAGCTAAAATTTGGCCATCGCAATAAAATGAAAAATTTTGAAAACAAGGCTATGGAAACTCTTTTTGATATCCAAAATCAATTAAATCAATACTCTCAAACGGGTGTTGATGACAATTCATTCGGTCAATCTTGGATCACGAATGACGAAACAATAACTGGTTGTGAAATCTGTGAAGATTATCACTCAACATGGGAATGTTATTATTACGTTCCTATAGAAACTTATGCACCCATGGAACCTGAATGGAACGATTATGAGGAATACAATTCTAATTGGGAATATTCACAAGAATATATCCAAACTCAACAACCAGAAGACGAGGAAAATTATGTGCCTGAAAATTCTTTAGATTATATGAAAATCAAACTCGAAGAACTTGATGCTCAAAATGAACAAATGAGAGAGTTTGTAAATCGGCAAGCTGAAACCCTATCAGATTACACACCTGTTGATCTGAGGAGTATTGTGCAAGAAAATCTCATATCATCGAATTTTGATGAACTCGAGAGCTCCGAAATCACCAACTATCTCGATGATACTTTTTATTCAGCTTTACCAATTTCACAACATATCGACACATTAGCCTCTACCGACGAAATCAACGATCCATCAATGGATGAAGAAGAAGAAGTACGGGTGACAAATTGGTACTCTTGGAAAAACGATAACGTTGAAAATTTTACCCCCGAGACCAAAATGGTGAGACCAATAAGTACCATTAATGAAGAAGAATTTGCTTTGATCCCGAAATTCACCATTCCACAACCTTCCAACCCAATATTCTCAATAGACGAGTCATCCACCGGAAATGAACTACGAGCTGTAATAGATAATGACACCTCGAATTTCACCCAATTGGGTAATAGAGATGAAACCTTTGATCCCGAGAATGAACGGAAGGAAACGTTAGAAATTGTCCACCCTATAATATGTATGTCGGTGTATATCGATCCATTTGACCAAGAACCAGAAAAGAGACATATCCATTTACTAAAAGCTACACTTAAAAAAGAATTAAGTAGTGACGATCGGGTAAGTCTAAACTTTAAACCCATTGATATATTATACACCACCCGAGATGTAAATAACTGGCTCACTATTTTAATTCGTGGAACTTATTCTACCGACTTCACATGTCGTCAGCTAAGTATGGGGAAGTCTAACCCCACTTAACGTTAAATTAGGGGTTCGGGTTAGTGAATAACTCGTTAATAAAAATGCATGATGAGTTAGGGTAAAAGACGCCTTTTCATATATTAGTAAACAGTTCAGAAAAGCAGCCGTTTTTGAAAAAAAAAAAAAAAAAGCATGTGTGATAAAACAAGAAAGAATAAACGATGCGACGCACCATCTATCATTCGACGAGCTTTGTAATTACAAACTGGGTATTTTTAATTACTTTTCTACACTAATCACCCTCATGAATTTAAAATTATAGTCTGATTTCATGCAAATGAGGGCATTGCATGATCTCAAGTGTGGGGAAGGGTTATAAATTCTCTCGGGTTTACACTTGGTTTATTTGCCAAATTTTGCGAAAATTTGAAAAATTTTCAACTAAATGAAGTCAAAATCATGTTTATACATATTTATGAACGATGAAAACTAGGTGTTAATACCGAAATTATCGTTACCTCGGAAAGGACATAAATTGAGAAACACCCTAAAATGCTTGAATTCATTTAAAATGGAATAAAGGAGAATAAAAAGGCAAAGAAAAAACTAAGTGTGGGGAAAATGTACCAAGTTATTCAATTAAAAACTATCTATCACATGTTTCTGTAAAGTTTATTGCAGGTGCTTTTGTTTTGGACTAAATTAACTGTTTTACCCAATTTACTGTAATGAAAGATGGATCTACACGATGAATCAATTCCATCATTTAAAGGAAGTAAAGTCTTCCGAAAAAGAAACGCGCTTCTTGATTTAGGTCAAGAAGTTTTCGTCCAGACCAGCTGTAGGTTGACGAAAAATCTAGAAAAGTCAACACTAAATTCAGCAGGAAATCCACGGACCTCAGCATAAAACAGGGTCGCCAAGTGGTCAGACTTATCCTAACCATG
This sequence comes from Rutidosis leptorrhynchoides, assembly GCF_046630445.1. Lineage (NCBI taxonomy): Eukaryota > Viridiplantae > Streptophyta > Magnoliopsida > Asterales > Asteraceae > Rutidosis > Rutidosis leptorrhynchoides. Next base: position 52,698,068 of record NC_092336.1, on the reverse strand, counting down.
AGAGGATCTGTCTCGTAAAATGGGGAGGGCGCCGTGCAAATTAGCTTGATAAGACTAATGAATCAGATCCCCAGAAAGGATAATCTCCTTAAAGATTAAAAATCAGCTTTTAAGACTGATATTACTCAATCCTTGAGATTGACCTTAAAGATTGAGAATTACAAACTCATGGAATTCGATGATATCTAAACTCGAGCTTGAACGAGAAAATATTTTGATCAAAATTATAAACCAATTTGTTTTCTGAAAAACCATTTTCAATGCGTTCATTACCATTGAACGTAAAATCCTAAGAATTCACCTGGAATTCATTAGGTCACCTGAACCAAATCGGGTGCCAACCGTAAGAACGGTGGTTGCATAGCATGGTCGGAGACAGGACCTTGTGCCAGACCGAAAAACTATAGGGTGAGCTTTACTATTGCTCCTACAAAGGATAGTACTAGCGTCCGACATGTTTGTGGACCATAATCAAATGCATGTCATTAGACATTGCCTTAACAGTTTCTTGTTCATCGCTTTCCTTTACAACCGGACGGTAGTTTACTGAAAGGTAATATACGGAGCAAATATACTGGATGTGTGCTTTCCTAAATACAAGGTTAGCAAGTGGGTGACACAAAACCGCAAGTTTTGAGCTAAAATTTTAAATTTGAAACCCACAAAAATATTTTGCAAACATCGGTGAAGGGTTATTCCGGAAAACTTGTCTAGGGTAAAATCTAGCTTGAATTTTCAAAAGATCAAATGTTTTCATAAAGATCCAATTTCCTAACGGATCTAAATTTTCATAGTCATGACATTTACTTTCAAAATTACTTTTTCTCTCTCATACGCTCCCTAATTCAAAAAACTAAAACTTTTCCGGTAGCTTGTCTCCTCCTTCTCCGGCCACCGGCTGCCGCCGGTGGTCCGGCTTCCTCTTTTACTCCCGGTTTGTTTTTATCTCCTTCGGCTTTGTTCTGCTCTGGTTCTTCTTCGGGTTTCTGGCTCACGACGGCTGGCTCTCTCTTTCCGCCATCTACAGGCGGCGACTACCTTTCTTCGGTAGTCTGTGGATCTGGTGGTATGGATGGTTGTTTGGTGGTTGTGGAGTTGGTACTCGTAGGAGATGGACTGAATGAGCGTTTCTTCTGTCTTTGATTTCGGCCGACACCACTTCTTTGATTTTCCGGTGGTAAATTCCGGCGAGTTTATCCGGTGATGGATCCTTGTGCTTCTGCCGAGCTTCTCCGGCTCTTCTCATTCCAGAGCTCCCTCCTATGCCTCCTGTCTTCTCCTTGGTGCAGGTATTGTTCTTCACCTCGGTTTGGTCTCGGTATGTAGTTTGGTTGCCTGCTTTTTATGAGACGATTGGGTGATTCCGTGCTGTGTTATAGTCTCGGTTTGGGGTGGATCTAACGCGGGGTTCTCCTGGCTATGGTTGTTTTGGGAGATGGTGTTGTTTGAAGTTTTAGACACTTTGTAGTGTTCATATGGTAGTTACTACTTCATTGTTTACAAGGAATGTTTTGTTTTTTTAACAATTTTTTCTTGTATTCTGTTTGCATTCGTGTGTATCTGAGTGTTGGTTTAGCAGCCGGTTCCAATTTGTATTCGTGGGTATTCGTGTGTGTTGGTGCAATCGTTTTGGTTTCCGGCGATGGGGGTCGCCGGTGTGGTGTTTCCTCGGGTCTTGACGGAGCTTCATTGTCTCCTTCTCTTTCAATGCCTTACGCGTCTCGTCTTCGTTTTTTCTCCGGACATTTTATCCCTGTGCCGCTGCTCTCCCTCTCGTTCACCACTGTTCGTGAGTTTCTAGCAGCCGGTTCCACTTGTTCAGAATGTTGAGCGGGCTGCTTTTGTGAACTCTGTTGAATTGGTGGTTTGGGTGATTCCGTGTTCGGGTTGGGGTGGTCTGCGGTGGATTTTGGTGTTCTTGGTTTCGATTTCGGGTCATCAGATTGGCCTTCGACTTGAGTTTTGGTGATCCTTATGGAGCGTTCTCCGCAGCCGGTAGGTTCGGTTTGTGTTGGTTTCGTGGTTGTGGGTTTCGATTCGTGGGTTCGTGGTAATATTCGTGTATTCAGTAATTTCGTGGATTATTCTTGTTAACCTCTGGACATGATACGTTATCACCACTCGATTTGATTGTGTGTGATCGGAGTTACTTTGATCTTCGTGGGGTGTTGGGAGGTTCTCGGGTCATCGTCGCTGCTCCGTTTCCATGTGTTCTTTCGGGTGCTTGCCCTGATGTGATAATAATGTGTTTGTTCTTTGGTTAACAAGGTGGACATCGTTTGTTTTACAGGCTTTTTCGTTTGGATTGCTCGAGTATTGTCTTAGTCGTGTATTGCTTCGAGTGTGAATTTTAGAATCGTTGATGTTGCAGGTTGTCAACTAATCGTGTATGGTTTTAGTGTATTCGTGTATTGTTAGGCGGAGGTCGTGTTAGGCGGAGGTTGTGTTATGTATTCGTGTTTGTATTCGTGTTATGTAACTCCGAGCATCTTGCTAGTTATATTATTAATAAAATTATTGCCTTTCGAAAAAAAAAAAATTTCATAGTCATGTGGGACTGTAAACCGCCTTTCAAATGTGCACTTTGCTTTGGAAACCGAAAGTAAATTGGCTATTTGATTGCAAGTGTCGTTGTCCTAAACCCGAGGCAACTGTGGATGACACACCCACCTTTAACCATGGTTCTATCGTTACTATCATTGTTTATACCACCATATCAAAATCACTAATGTACAAAGTGTGATGAATAAAAAAGTGATTCATGTATGTTTTTATTTCAAGTTCTGTATTGCTTGAGGACAAGCAACGCTCAAGTGTGGGGATATTTGATAAGGCTAAAAAGGAACATATATTTCATAGTAATATCCCTCCTAAATAATATATTTTTATATGTAATTGTATTATATTTTCATTGTAATTGTTTAAATAAATAAATGTGAAGACGAAGCACGAAGATTAAAGAATTGAAGAAAAAATGCCACTAAAGCCTGAAAAGTGCCACTAAAGCCATAGTACACTTAAACGTGCCACTAAAAAGTGAGTAAAAGACTCGCACGGATTTTGAAATTTAAGGAGAACAATTTTTGTGCAAATTACAAATCGCGAAACGTAAAGTGCACGATATAAAATAGTACGAAAGGACGTTTGAAAATCCGGAACCAGGACATGAGTCAACTCTCAACGCTCGACGCAACGGACTAAAAATTACGAGTCAACTATGCACGAGAATATAATATAATATTTAAATAATTATATTAATTATTTAAATATTATAATTATATAAATAATATGTCGGCAAAGCAAAGTTCCAAACTTGGATGAGCTGTATTCACGATATCCGTGACTCGCGGAGATCCCAGCCTTTTTCTATCGCGACTCGCGGAGCACAAGATTTCAGAAATGCATATAAAAGGCTCGAACATTTGGCCGAGTAAAAAAACATAATAATAATAATACTCTGTAGTATAATATATATATATATATATATATATATATATATATATATATATATATATATATATATATATATATATATATATATATATATATATATATATATATATATAGTATAGATTAGTGTTATATTAGATTAGTTTGGGTTATGTAAAAGTTATTTTTACGGGTTTTTAAAGTCGAAATTCTGTCCGTGTAACACTACGCGATAAATACTCAATGTAAGTTATGTTCTCCTTTTTAAATTAATGTCTCGTACTTAAGTTATTATTATGCTTATTTAATCCGAAGTAATCATGATGTTGGGCTAATTACTAAAATTGGGTAATTGGGCTTTGTACCATAATTGGGGTTTGGACAAAAGAACGACACTTGTGGAAATTAGACTATGGGCTATTAATGGGCTTTATATTTGTTTAACTAAATGATAGTTTGTTAATGTTAATATAAAGATTTACAATTGGGCGTCCCTATAAATTACCATATACACTCGATCGGACACGATGGGCGGGATATTTATATGTACGAATAATTGTTCATTTAACCGGACACGGGAATGGATTAATAGTCTATGGAATTATTAAAACAGGGGTGAAATTATGTACAAGGACACTTGGCATAATTGATAACAAAGTATTAAAACCTTGGGTTACACGCGGTCGATATCCTGGTGTAATTATTAAACAAAGTATTAAAACCTTGTTACAGTTTAAGTCCCCAATTAGTTGGAATATTTGACTTCGGATATAAGGATAATTTGACGAGGACACTCGCACATTATATTTATGACTGATGGACTGTTATGGACAAAAAACCAGACGGGTATATTAAATAATCCAGGACAAAGAACAATTAACCCATGGGAATAAACTAAAAATCAACACGTCAAACATCATGATTACAGAAGTTTAAATAAGCATAATATATTTTATTTCATTTTTCCTCGTACTTTTATTTATTGTCATTTTAATTATTGTTATTTATTTTATATTGTTAGTTAAATATCGTCATTTACTTTACGCTTCGCTTAAAATATAAAATCGACAAACCGGTCATTAAATGGTAAACTCCCCTTTTATATATTATTATATATAATTATATATATTTTGTACAAATATAGTTGTTTAAAAATATAGTGTGCAATAAGCCCGCTCCCTGTGGAACGAACCGGACTTACTAAAAACTATACTACTCTACGATTAGGTACACTGCCTATAGTGTTGTAGCAAGGTTTAGGTATATCCCATTTGTAAATAAATAATTAAAACTTGTGTAATTTGTAACGTATTTTGTAGTAAAATATAGTACTATCACGTACCCCCACGCTACGACATCATTATGCCGTTTAGTTTGACTAACGCACCAACTGTGTTCATGGACTTCATAAACCGAGTGTGTGGACCATACCTTGACAAGTTTGTCATTGTTTTCATCGATGACATACTTATTTACTCAAAGAATGATCAAGAGCACGAAGAACATTTGAGAAAAGTGCTAGAATTGTTGAGAAAAGAAAAACTATACGCTAAGTTTTCAAAGTGTGCATTTTGGTTGGAAGAAGTCCAATTCATCGGTCACATAGTAAACAAAGAAGGTATTCAAGTGGATTCGGCAAAGATTGAAACCGTTGAAAAGTGGGAAACCCCAAAAACTCTAAAACATATACGCCAATTTTTAGGACTGGCTGGTTACTACAGAAGATTCATCCAAGATTTTTCCAAAATAGCAAAACTCTTGACTGCATTAACGCATAAAGGGAAGAAATTTGAATGGAAGGATGAACAAGAGAAAGCATTTTAATTGTTAAAGAAAAAGCTAACTACGTCACCTATATTGTCATTGCCTGAAGGGAATGATGATTTTGTGATTTATTGTGACGCTTCGAAGCAAGGTCTTGGTTGTGTATTAATGCAATGAACGAAGATAATTGCTTATGCGTCCAGACAATTGAAGATTCACGAGCAAAATTATACGACTCACGATTTGGAATTAGGCGCTGTTGTTTTTCCATTAAAGACTTGGAGGCACTACTTATATGGGGTCAAAAGTATCATATATACCGACCACAAAAGTCTCCAACATATATTTGATCAGAAACAACTGAACATGAGACAACGTAGGTGGATTGAATTGTTGAATGATTACGACTTTGAGATTCGTTACCACCCAGGGAAGGCGAATGTGGTAGCCGCCACCTTGAGTAGAAAGGACAGAGAACCTATATGGGTAAAAGCTATGAATATAATTATTCGTACTAACCTTACTACTCAAATAAAGGAGGCACAACAAGGAGTTTTAAGAGAAGGACAGTTAAAGAATGAAATACCCAAAGGATCGGAGAAACATCTTAATATTCAGGAAGACGGAACCCGGTATAGGGCTGAAAGAATTTGGGTACCAAAGTTTGGAGATGTGAGAGAAAAGGTACTTAAGGAAGCACATAAAACGAGATATTCAATACATCCCGGAGCGGGGAAGATGTACAAAGATATCAAGAAACACTTTTGGTGGCCGGGCATAAAAGCCGACATTGCTACATACGTAGGAGAATGTTTGACGTGTTCTAAGGTCAAAGCTGAATATCAGAAACCATCAGGTCTACTTCAACAACCCGAAATCTCAGAATGGAAATGGGAAAATATTACCATGGATTTCATTACTAAATTGCCAAGGACTACAAGTTGTTATGATACTATTTGGGTAATAGTCGATCGTCTCACCAAATCAGCACACTTTTTTCCAATGAGAGAAGATGATAAAATGGAAAAGTTGGCACGTTTATACTTGAAGGAAGTTGTCTCCAGACATGGAATACCAGTCTCTCTTATATCTGATAGGGATGGCAGATTTGTTTCAAGATTCTGGCAGACGTTGCAACAAGCATTGGGGAATTGTCTAGACATGAATACTGCTTATCACCCACAAACTGATGGGCAAAATGAAAGGACGATACAGACCCTTGAAGACATGCTACGAGCATGTGTTATCGATTTCAGAAATAGTTGGGATTGACATCTACCGTTAGCAGAATTTTCCTACAACAACAGTTATCATTCGAGTATTGAGATGGCACCATTCGAGGCACTTTATGGTAGAAAGTGCAGGTCTCCGATTTGTTAGAGTGAAGTTAGGGATAGACAGATTACGGGTCCAGAAATTATCCAAGAAACCACAGAGAAAATCATTCAAATTCGACAACGGTTGAAAACCGCCCAAAGTCGACAAAAGAGCTACGCGGACATTAAGAGAAAAGATATAAAATTTGAGAGTGGAGAGATGGTCATGCTTAAGGTTTCACCTTGGAAGGGTGTTGTTCGATTTGGTAAACGAGGGAAGCTAAATCCAAGGTACATTGGGCCATTCAAGATTATATATCGTGTCGGACCGGTAGCTTACCGACTTGACTTACCTCAACAACTCGCCGGAGTACATAATACTTTTCATGTCTCGAATCTGAAGAAATGTTTTGCAAAAGAAGATCTCACTATTTCGTTAGACGAAATCCAAATCAATGAAAAACTTCAATTCATCGAAGAACCCGTCGAAATAATGGATCGTGAGGTTAAAAGACTTAAGTAAAACAAGATACCAATTGTTAAGGTTCGATGGAATGCTCGTAGAGGACCCGAGTTCACCTGGGAGCATGAAGATCAGATGAAGAAGAAATATCCGCACCTATTTCCAGAAGATGCGTCAACACCTTCAACAGCTTAAAATTTCGGGACGAAATTTATTTAATGGGTAGGTACTGTAGTGACCCGAACTTTTCCATATTTATATATATATATATATATATATATATATATATATATATATATATATATATATATATATATATATATATATATATATATATTAAATGAAATTGATATTTACATGATTAAATGTTTCCAACATGTTAAGCAATCAAACTTGTTAAGACTTGATTAATTAAAATGAGATTCAGGTAGACAATTGACCACCCTAGTTGACCGGCGATTCACGAACGTTAAAACTTGTAAAAACTATATATATATATATATATATATATATATATATATATATATATATATATATATATATATATATATATATATATATATATATATATTTATATATATATATTTATATATATATAGTTAACATGATATTATAATAAGTAAGTATCTCACTAGGTATATTAACAATGAGTTATATACATAAAAAATGAGATTACTAAGTTAAGAAACTCGAAACGATATATATAACGATAATCGTTATAACAATGCCTTACTAAATACATATGTATCATATTAAGGTATTGTTACACTATATTTAACATGATAAAATGATAATTATATATATCACTATGTATGTTAACAATGAACTACATATGTAAAACAAGACTACTAACTTATGGATTTCGAAACGAGGCATATATGTAACTGATGTGTGTCGCGAGGGGTACGAAATAGTGTTTATTTTTAATACGAAATTCGACGAAATTTTACACAAGTTTTATTATTTTTACGGATGGGAAATACCTAAACCTTGCTACAACACTTATAGGTAGTGTACCTAATCGTACAGTAGTGTAGTTTTTAGTAAGTCCGGTTCGTTCCACAGGGAATCTTTTTAAACAAAGCTTAACGCTATATTAGTTTACTTTTATAAAAATACAAATATATATATATATATAAGTAATATTATTATTATAAAGGGGGGTTTTTACCGTTTAATGACCGGTTTGTCGATTTTAAAACTTTAGTCGCAGTTAAAACCAAATGTAAAATATTAAAAATAAATACAAGACTTAAATTAAAGCATAAAGTAAATAACGATAATGAAATTGCGAATAATAAAAGTGCGATAAAATAAACTTGCGATAATTAGAGAGTACGATAATTAAAAGTGCAATACAATAACAATAAAAATGCGATAATTAGAAGTGCAATTAAATATAAAATAAAGGAAATTAAATATGAAATAAAAGAATTATGCTTATTTAAACTTCCGTAATCATGATGTTTGACGTATTGATTTTAGTTTTATGCCCATGGATTAATTGTCCTTTGTCCTGGATTATTTAATATGTCCGTATGGTTTTTGTCCATAACAGTCCATCAGTCATAAATATAAAGTGCGAGTGTCCTCGTCAAATTATCCTTATACCCGAAGTTAAATATTCTAACTAATTGGGGACTTAAACTGTAACAAGATTTTAATATTTTGTTATCAATTATACCAAGTGTCCTTGTACATAATTTCACCCCTGTTTTAATTATTCTAGTGGCTATTAATCCATTCCCGTGTCCGTTTAAATGAACGATTATTCGTACATATAAATACCCCGCCCATCGTGTCCGATCGAGTGTATATGGTAATTTATAGGGACGCCCAATTGTAAATCTTTATATTAACATTAACAAACTATCATTTAGTTAAACAAATATAAAGCCCATTAATAGCTCATAGTCTAATTTCCACAAGTGTCGTTCTTTTGTCCAAACCCCAATTATGGTACAAAGCCCAATTACCCTATTTTAGTAATTAGCCCAACATCATGATTACTTCGTTTTAAATAAGCATAATAATAACTTAGCTACGAGACATTAATGTAAAAAGGTTGAACATAACTTACAATGATTAAAAATAGCGTAGCGTTACACGGACAGAATTTCGACTTTATACACTCAAACGATCTCTATCATAAATCTTATTATTATCATAATTTAAAATTAAAATTAAGATTATTGTTATATCTGATTACATTAACATTATGATAGAGAATTATAAATATAGATATTGGATATTAGATATAGATATTTGATCGATATATAGATAAAAAGAGGATAGAAAAAGTTGTACATAAAATTGATCGACACAACTTGATTTTATAGGCGAATTATGAAATGAAATTTTCACTTATGACCCCTTAACTATGCTCAATTAACAACTTTATATTATTTATTATTATTCTTATTATGAATTATTTAAATATTATATTTTATTCTTGTGCATAGTTGACTCATAATTTTTACACCGTTGCGTCGAGCGTTGAGAGTTGACTCATGTCCTGGTTCCGGATTTTCGAACGTCCTTTCGTACTATTTTATATCGTGTACTTTGCGTTTTGTAACTTGTACTTTTGTCATTTTTAGACGTTCTTCCTCAATAAATTGAACCTTTTGAATTGTATCTTGTACATTTGAGCCTTTTGGACCTTTTTGTCTTTAATTCGTCATTTTCGCCTTTTGTCTTCGCACTTATTTAAAATAAACGAATATTACTCGAAAATGGAACAATTGCAACTAAAATCTTGTCTTTCTTGGAGAATAATGCTATGAAATATATGTTCCTTTTTAGCCTTATCAATATCCCCACACTTGAGCGTTGCTTGTCCTCAAGCAATACAGTCTTGAAATAAAAACATACAAATCACTTCTTTATTCTTCACACTTTGTACATCAGTGATTTTGATAGAGCGGTATAAACAATGATAGTAACGATAGAACCATGGTTAAAGGTGGGTGTGTCATCCACAGTTGCCTCGGGTTTAGGTCAACGACACTTTCAATCAAATAGCCGATTTACTTTCGGTTTCCAAAGTAAAGTGCATATTTGAAAGGCGGTTTACAGTCCCACATGACTATAAAAATTTAGATCCTTAAGGAAATTGGATCTTTATGAAAACATTTGATCTTTTGAAAATTCAGGCTAGATTTTACCCTAGACAAGTTTTCTGATTTGATCCATCATCGGTGTTGCAAAATATATTTGTGGATCAATATTTTGGCTAAAAACTTTTAGGTTCGTGTAATCTACTGCTATCCCGGTATCGGAAAGCACACATCCAGTTTACTTGTTCCGTATATTACCTTTCGGTAAACTACCGTCCGGTTGTAAAGGAAAGCGATGAACAAGAAACTGTTAAGGCAATGTCCCGTGACATGCAAATGATTATGGTCTTATTAACGTGTCGGATGCTAGAACTATCCTTGGTAGGAGCAATAGTAAAGATCATCCTATAATTTTTTGGTCTGGCACAAGGTCCTGTCTCCGACCATGCTATGCAACCACCGTTCTTACGGTTGACACCCGATTTGGTTCAGGTGACCTAATGAATTCCAGGTGAATTCCTAGGATTTTACGTTCAATGGTAATGAACGCATTGAAAATGGGTTTTCAGAAAACAAATCGGTTTGTATTTTGATCAAAATATTTTCTCGTTCAAGCTCGAGTTTAGATATCATTGAATTTCATGAGTTTGTAATTCTCAATCTTTAAGGTCAATCTCAAGGATTGAGTAATATCAGTCTTAAAAGCTGATTTTTAATCTTTAAGGAGATTATCCTTTCTGGGGATCTGATTCATTAGTCTTATCCAGCTAATTTGCATGGTGCCCCCCCATTGTACAAGATAAATCCTTCTCATGGTTAGGATAAATCTGACCACTTGGCGACCCTGTTTAATGCTGAGGTCCGTGGATTTCCTGCTGATTTTAGTGATGACTTTTCTAGATTTTTCGTCAACCTACAGCTGATCTGGACGACAACTTCATGACCTAAATCAAGAAGCGCGTGTATTTTTCGGAAGACTTTACTTCCTTTTAATGATGGAATTGATTCATCGTGTTGATCCATCTTTTCTTTTCTTTCATCGGGTAAAACAGTTTAGTTTAGTCCAAAGCAAAAGTATTTTCAGTTATTTGTTACAAAAATATGTGACATATGTTTAAGATAACTTGGTAAATTTTTCCACACTTGGCTTTTATTTTCCTTTTTATCATCCTCTATTCCATTTTAAATAAATTTTAACATTTTGGTTTGTTTCTCAATTTATGTCCTTTCCGAGGTTACAATAATTTCGGTGTTAAAACCTAGTTTTATCGTTCATAAATATGTATAAACATGATTTTGAGTTCATTTAATTGAAAATTTTGAAAATTTTTACTAGAATTGGGTAGTCAGTATATAAGACTAGGGCTGTTCTTTATTATCAGAGAACACTAGATTCTAATACAACTACTGCTTTACTAGTATTTTTAATGGTAACCCAGTGTTTAAGATAAAAATTTTAAAATCCGAAAGAATTTAACCCCTTCCCACACTTAAGATCTTGCAATGCCCTCATTTGCAAGAAATCAGTAACAATTTAAATTATTGAGGGTGATTTGCGTAGAAAAATGATTAAATTTTACCAAAGTTTCCAAACATATTGGATTTTTTTTTTTTTTTGAAATCTTTAACTTATAAAAAAAATATTAATTAATTTTAAAAATTTGTTTCTCTTGTTATTTAGGACGAGGTCGTTTCGGATCGATGTCCTAGTCCGTCATTCGACAAAATTTTAAAATTTGTCTTTTTGTAGCGATTGTTTTAAAAGCTAAGATTTTAGGGTTTTTTTTTTTTTTTTTTAATGTTTTTTGCATACTTTAATTCAATAAGATTAAAAATAATGATAATAATAACTCTCGTCCCTCCCTCGGGTAAAGCAATTTCGGTTCAATGACCTAGTCTTCAACTTACGACGAATTTTAAAAATCATATTTTTAACTTAATGAGATAAAGTAAATTTTTGTTTTTAAATTCACACAACTTAAATATAAAATTCAAAATTAATATTAAAAATTCACACCAAACTTAAAAATTTGAAATGCATAAAATTAAAAATTCATATTTTAAAAATTAAAAATTCACACCAAACTTAATTTTAAAAATTCATATTATAAATTCACACCAAACTTATATTAATTTTTCAAATATTTACAATTTTAAAAATATTGTTTTTACAAAGTTTACAATATTAATTTAAGATTTAAATATTAATTTTAAAAACATGGTAAAAATAAAATTAAAAATCTTTTTGGCTTTTTATCCCACTTTAATCAATCAAATATTATCAAAAATATGCGCCCCTCTTTTCGGTAAAGTAATTTCGGTTCCAAGACCTAATTTAACTCATGACGAATTTTTGAAATATTTTGGGTTGATTGATTAAAAATATTTATACCTTAAGAATAAACGTTAAATTTCGCAGTAATGTAATAAATTTTTGAATGATATCAATAATTTCGGTCGCCAAACCTAATTTTATTCAATACCAATTTAATACTTTTTAGCGAACAAATTAGCGTTTATTATCAAAAGGTTAAAAATAAAAAAAATAAAATAAAAACTGTACAAACATACCTGTGAAATAGATTTCTTAGTTATATGATCTATCTCATTCATAGGATAGTCGGTTTAATTGGTTTTCCATAGCTACATAGGCGTAACCTCGAGCATTTAGTGTCTTTTCTTCTAAACATATGAACGGTCCGTCTCTGCATAAAGTAACAAATTCGGTGTTTGAATAGGTTTGATTATTTGAACATTTACCTCCATGTGACCATTTTCCGCATTTGTGACATCTTTCTAGGTGTCGTGCTCTTCTTTTTGCTGTGGATTTTGATTTTCCTTTACCAAATTGTAACTTATTATCTTCGCATCTGGATTCTTTTCTAACTCCGTCCATTCTTTCTCTGATTACTGATACTATTTCACTCGGTAGTATGTCATTATTACGTTTAGTGATCAAAGCGTGTAGCATTAGACCATGGTTTAGTTCACAGGCAGTCTTCATTTTGTAAAAACCTAAAAAAAATAAAAGTTCAGAATGGGGGGAGAAGACTAGTTCTTTAGGGTCTGCTAGGGAAAGACCATTCGGGTTCCATTTTTGAGAACTACACGAAAACAGACAATCTAACTCTAACAGAAATACATATTATCCTTTAAAGACTTGATTCTCCCCACACTTAGTTAGCTGTGGTGTCAAAATTGTGATTAACTTCGTTGTCGACTTCCATCGGACCATATATGTAATGTTTAACTCTGTGACCATTAACTTTAAATTCAATCCCATTTGAATTTATCAATTCTATCGTTCCGTATGGGAAAACTCTTTTGACTATGAATGGTCCAGACCATCTTGATTTCAATTTTCCAGGAAATAGCTTGAATCGTGAATTGAAAAGAAGAACTCTGTCTCCTTCTTTAAATTCTTTTGAACTTCTGATTCTTTTATCATGCCATTTCTTCGTTCTTTCTTTATAGATTAACGAATTTTCGTATGCTTCATGTCTTAATTCTTCTAATTCGTTTAGTTGACTTAATCGTAGACGTCCAGCTTCATGTAAATCAAGATTACATGATTTCAAAGCCCAAAATGCTTTGTGTTCAATTTCTACTGGAAGATGACATGCTTTTCCATAAACAAGTCTAAAAGGTGTGGTTCCAATTGGAGTTTTGTAGGCTGTTCTAAAAGCCCAGAGTGCATCCTCCAATTTCATGGACCATTCCTTCGGATTTGATCCTACGGTTTTCTCTAGAATTCTTTTTAATGCTCGGTTAGTATTTTCAACTTGTCCACTTGTTTGTGGATGATATGTGGTGGAGATTTTATGAGTTACTCCATATCTTTTAAGAACTTTCTCAAGTTGATTATTACAAAAATGAGTACCCCGATCACTTATTAAAGCTTTTGGTGTTCCAAACCTTGCAAAAAGACGTTTTAAAAAGTTGACTACAACTCATGCATCGTTAGTTGGGAGAGCTTGTGCTTCCGCCCATTTAGATACATAATCAATGGCTACGAGTATATATAGATTATTATGAGATTTTGGAAATGGACCCATAAAGTCAATAACCCAAATGTCAAATACTTCACATACTTGGATGACATTTTGTGGCATTTCATCACGTTGACTTATTTTTCCGACCCTTTGACAAGCATCACAGGATTTGCAAAGAAGGTGTGCGTCTTTGTAAATTGTAGGCCAATAGAATCCAGCTTCATAAACTTTTCTAGCTGTTAGTTGAGGTCCATAATGCCCTCCTGTTGGTCCTGTGTGACAATGGTTTAATATTTTACTAGCTTCATCTCCAAATATACATCGGCGTATTATTCCATTGGGACAACTTTTAAACAGATGTGGATCTTCCCAAAAATAGTGTTTTATATCACTGAAGAATTTCTTTCGTCTTTGGTACGATAATCATTTTTCAAGGAATCCACATACTAAATAATTTGCATAGTCAGCAAACCATGGGATTTCTTTATAATCTATCTTCAATAGATATTCATCAGGAAAGTTGTCTTGTATGGCTGATTCATTTAGAACTTCTAATTCGGGATTTTCAAGACGAGAAAGATGATCAGCGGCGAGATTTTCTGCTCCTCTTTTATCTCGGATTTCAATATCAAACTCTTGTAAGAGTAAGATCCAACGGATTAATCTTGGTTTAGCATCTTGTTTCGAAAATAGGTATCTAAGAGCAGAATGGTCGGTATAGACCACCGTTTTTGCTAGAACGAGATATGATCGAAATTTGTCAAAAGCAAAGACAATAGCAAGGAGTTCTTTTTCAGTTGTTGTATAGTTCGTTTGTGCTCCTTGTAACGTCTTACTAGCATAATATATAGGTTGAAATCGTTTTTCAATCCTTTGTCCTAAAACGGCTCCCATTGCAAAATCACTTGCATCGCACATTAGTTCAAATGGTAGATTCCAATTTGGTGTTATCATGATCGGCGCATTAGTGAGTTTCTCTTTAAGAATATTAAAAGATTTGATACACTCATCTGAAAAGATGAATGGAGCATCCTTTTCTAGGAGTTTATTCATAGGAGTGGCAATTTTAGAAAAATCTTTTATGAAACGTCGGTAAAAACCGGCATGCCCTAGAAAACTCCTAACTCCTCTAACATTGGTGGGATGTGGAAGTTTAGCAATTACATCTACTTTAGCTCTATCCACTTCAATCCCTTCTTTTGAAATTTTATGTCCAAGAACGATGCCTTCTTTAACCATGAAATGGCATTTCTCCCAATTAAGTACTAGATTTGATTTTTCGCATCTAATTAGCATTCGTTCCAGATTAACTAGACATGATTCAAATGTATCACCGAAGACTGAAAAGTCATCCATGAAAACTTCCATGCATTCTTCTATCATGTCGTGAAAAATCGCCATCATGCACCTTTGAAAGGTTGCAGGGGCGTTGCAAAGTCCAAATGGCATTCTTTTGTAAGCAAAAGTACCATAAGGGCACGTGAATGTGGTTTTCTCTTGGTCCTCGGGTGCTATTGGAATTTGAAAATATCCGGAAAATCCATCTAGAAAACAATAGTAACTATTTCCGGCTAATCTTTCCAACATTTGATCTATAAAAGGTAAGGGAAAGTGATCTTTTCTGGTGGCGTCATTTAATTTTCTATAATCAATACACACACGCCATCCTGTTACAGTCCTAGTAGGAATAAGCTCATTTTTCTCATTTGTAATGACAGTCATGCCACCCTTCTTAGGAACGCATTGAACTGGGCTTACCCATGGACTATCAGAGATTGGATATATCAAACCTGCATCTAGCAGTTTAATAATCTCTTTCTTAACTACATCTTGCATATTAGGATTTAGTCTTCGTTGGCGTTGCACATATGTTTTATGACCTTCTTCCATAAGGATTTTATGTGTGCAATACGAAGGACTTATTCCTTTAATATCATGAATCTTCCATGCAATGGCTGGTTTATGAGCTTTCAACACAGAAATGAGTTGTGATTTCTCATTTTCAGTAAGAGAAGACGATATTATTACAGGTAATTCAGATTCACCATGTAAATAAGCGTATTCCAAATGGTTTGGAAGTGGCTTTAACTCTAATTTCGGAGGTTCTTCTATCGATGATTTGTATCGATATTTGTCTTCTTCTTTTAGCATTTGGATTTCTTCTGTTGTTGGTTCATATCCATTAGCTATTAGTGTATCTAACATTTCAGCTTCATCAATTTGTTCTGTTCCTTCTCCTAAAGAACATTCTCCTGTTCCTTGTAATTCTGGAAATTCTTCTAATAATTCTGCATGTGCATCTATAGTTTGAATATAATAACATGTATCATCTGCAGATTGCGGTTGTTGCATTGCTCTATCAACTGAAAAGGTAACACTCTCATCCTCTATACTTAGGGTCAATTTCTTACCGAACACGTCTATCATTACTTTAGCCGTGTTTAAGAATGGTCTTCCTAATATGAGAGGAACTTGAGAATCTTCTTCCATGTCTAAAACAACAAAATATACTGGAAATACTAAAGTACCAACTTTAACTAGCATGTTCTCCATTATCCCTCTAGGATATTTTATTGATCTATCGGCTAGTTGTATGCTTATTCTGGTTGGTTTCAATTCTCCAAGGTCTAGTTTAGCGTATAGTGAATACGGCATTAGATTTATACTAGCACCTAAGTCTGCCAATGCTTCTATTGAACTAAGACTACCCAGAAAACATGGAATTGTGAAACTTCCTGGATCAGATAGTTTTTCTGGTATCTTATTCAACAGCACTGCTGAACAATTAGCATTCATAGTAACAGCCGAGAGTTCTTCCATTTTCTTTCTATTTGAGATTAGATCTTTCAAGAATTTAGCATATCTAGGCATTCCTGAAATCACATCAATGAAAGGAAGATTTACATTTATCTGTTTAAACATATCCAAGAATTTGGATTGCTCGGCTTCAAGTTTTTCTTTCTTCATTTTACTCGGGTAAGGAAGTGGTGGTTGGTATGGTTTAACATAAGGTTTAGCCTTAACTGTTTTATCTTCATTAACCTTTTCAACTACCGGTTCTTTTTCCTTATCTTGATCAGGTTGTGGTTCTTGTGGAGTAGGAATAGTTTCATCAGAAGTTACAGGTATTTCCGGTGGTTTAAGTGTTGTACCACTTCTTGTGGTAATGGCTTTAGCTGTTTCATTCTGGGGGTTAGCATTTGTATCACTAGGTAGACTTCCCGGTTTTCTTTCACCTATTAACCTTGCTAGGTTACTTACTTCTTGTTCCAGATTTTGAATAGAAGCTTGTTGATTTCTAAATGCTTGAGCATTTTGTTCATTGGTTTATTTTTGAGATGTGAAAAACTGCGTTTGAGTTTCAACTAGCTTCGTCATCATATCTTCTAAATTCGGCTTTTTATCATCGGTTTGTTGTGGCGGTTTGTTTTGAAAATTAGGTCTTTGCTGATTGTAAGTATTATTAGATACTTGTTGATTGCTAGGACCTTGTTGGTTGTTGTATGGAATATTTCGGTTATAATTCTGGTTTTGATTGTAAATCGGTCTTGGCGGTTGATAATTATTCTGATAATTATTTCCAGGCCTTTGGTTTATGTATAAAATATTCTCTCTTTGTTCCATTGTTAATTCAATACTGAGACAATCTTTTGTCAAATGTGGTCCTCCACACTGCTCACAACTAATTCGTATTGAGTGAATATCTTTAGTCATCTTTTCCATTCGTCTCTCCACAGTATCTATCTTTGCGGAAATGGAATCTAAGTCATGGCTAGAATCGGCTCTAGCTGCTTTAGATGATCTAACGATATCTTTTTCTTGGTGCCACTCATGTGAGTGGGAAGCAGTGTTATCAATAATTTTGTAAGCATCAGTTTCGATTTTCTTCATAATAGAACCACCAGCTGCTATATCTATGTCTTTCCTTGTAGTGATGTCGCATCCTTGGTAGAATATTTATACTATTTGACAGGTGTCTAAACCATGTTGCGGACATCCTCTTAACAACTTTCCATATCTTGTCCATGCCTCATATAGAGTTTCATTTGGTTTCTGTGTAAACGTAACAATTTCTGCTTGAAGTCTTACGGCTTTAGATGCAGGAAAGAATTGTTTAAGAAATTTGTCAACTAAAACATCCCATGTATCAATCGCCCCTTCAGGTAACGATTCCAACCAATCTTTGGCTTCTCCCTTTAAAGTCCAGGGAAATAACATGAGATATATCTGTTCATCCTCCACTTCTCGGATTTTAAATAGTGTGCAGATCCTATTAAAGGTACGTAGATGTTCATTAGGATCTTCCTTCGGCGCACCACTAAATTAGCATTGATTAGTCACCATGTGTAGAATTTGTCCTTTGATTTCATAATCTGGCGCATTAATGTCTGGATGAGTAATTGCGTGACCTTGGCCAGTGCGTTTAGCTCTCATTCGGTCTTCCATACTTAGAGGTTCCAGATTCTCCATAATTGAATTTGTTGAATCGGAATCACTAGAGGATTCCGATTTAATGGTTCGTTCCTCAACAATCTCTGTTTGAATGATTGGTGGTTCCGGAGGAAAGTTTAATGGTTCAGGATCTACGAACCGTTCCTGAATATTCTCCGGATTCTCAATTGTGAGGTCGGGTTCAAAAAATGGATTATCGGAAATTTGAATTGGAGTACTTGTTCGACTGGATGACGATTCTAAAGAAAAATCAACGGTGGTAATATTTGCTAAATGTCTTGATCTAGTTACAGGTGGTGAACGTACAAAAGGTGGTGAACGTCTTGCTCGGTGCATTCACTGAATATCCTATTAGTTTTTAAAAAGGAAAGAAAAATTATATAAGTTATCCAATCAATAGACTTTTCTGATTTTGCCCACGTTTCGAATAGCCAAAAGATGCAGCAGAGGGGCAGGATTCGTTTGGTCTCAATATAATTGAGTACTGTTTGGCTCCAATAACCCGGTCCACGTACAAATCCAACTATTACTACGAACCAGAAAATTTTGATGTCTATCAATTTAACCACTTAAAATAAATTTTCGTAATTTTAAGAAATTTAGAGAAGAAGTAGAAAAAAATCTAAGTCCTAAAAACTAGAATGGCGAGAAATAAGAGAGAAAAAGAGTGCGCGTCGAAAAGTGTCGAAAAATGAAAAAGACGAAGAGTGGTTTGTAAACACGCGGTTAATCCAACCTTATAACGATCACTATCTTAAAATTAAAGCTACAAATGGAGATCACTAATTGGAATTGTAATTGATACATAGGTAAACGCGTCGAAAAATAAATAAAAATAAGAAAGTAGCACGAAAAATGGCGTCGCAAAATTCTAAAGCGCCTAAAACTTAGTTTAAGGAATAAGCACTTAAGGGATTTTACAGCAATCCTAAAAAAATCTAGAAATAAAAATAACTATGGCAAAACTAATCTTAATACTAAAAATTGTAACTAGAGTGTTATTAAAAAAAATACTTTAATAATTAGGTAGCAAAATTACATATTTCATTGGTCATGTCGTTATAAATATAAATGTGCCCTTTTTTTTTTTTACTACGAAATAACTTTGTGTAATTAGTAAATTTGAGTGTGGGGAGACTTATTTACAATAAATAAAATAACTTGTATAAGGTTATTAGTAAAAATAACGACATGGTCATAATTATAAATGCGTTTGTCCACTTCCTTTATTAATTTAGCAAAATTACACTTGGCGGACTCATATCGTTTTTTTTTTCTTTTAAAAAAAACACGATTTTTTTACACAATTTTTTTTTTAAAAAAATTAATAATTTTTTTATTATTATTTTTTTTCAAAAACTTTTTTTTAACTCATTTACTATTCATGAATAGTAAATGAAACGAAATTAATTAATTTACTATTCACATGAAAACGACATGATAGAAATTATTAATTACAAGTTACATAATATACCCCTGAAGTATTTAATAAATACCACTTTTTTTAAAATTTTATCACTATAAAACAAGAAATGGAAAACGTCAAAATTTTATCACTTAACAAACGAGATTTTAAAAACGAGATTTTTTTATTTTTTAAATTTTTTTTTATACTATAAATACTATGACGGACACGTGATTGTCTAGTATTATAAATATCACTTATCAAGAATGGAACTATAAATACTATTTCGGACACGACATCAAGTATAATTCTTGAGTATATCCACTCGGACACGTGATTTTACTTA
Source organism: Rutidosis leptorrhynchoides (assembly GCF_046630445.1). NCBI lineage: Eukaryota > Viridiplantae > Streptophyta > Magnoliopsida > Asterales > Asteraceae > Rutidosis > Rutidosis leptorrhynchoides. Next base: position 52,677,842 of record NC_092336.1, on the reverse strand, counting down.
TAATTAACTATACTTGATGCTATAATTTTACTTATTAATTTTTTTTTTTTAAAATATATCTTAAAATAAGGTAACTAGTTGTCTAGATTCCTTTTTTTTTATATAGCGTTTCGCTTCGGCGATCCCCGGCAGCGGCGCCAAAAACTTGATGTGTGTCGCGAGGGGTACGAAATAGTGTTTATTTTTAATACGAAATTCGACGAAATTTTACACAAGTTTTATTATTTTTACGGATGGGAAATACCTAAACCTTGCTACAACACTTATAGGCAGTGTACGTAATCGTACAGTAGTGTAGTTTTTAGTAAGTCCGGTTCGTTCCACAGGGAATCTTTTTAAACAAAGCTTAACGCTATATTAGTTTACTTTTATAAAAATACAAATATATATATATATAAGTAATATTATTATTATAAAGGGGGTTTTTACCGTTTAATGACCGGTTTGTCGATTTTAAAACTTTAGTCGCAGTTAAAACCAAATGTAAAATATTAAAAATAAATACAAGACTTAAATTAAAGCATAAAGTAAATAGCGATAATGAAATTGCGAATAATAAAAGTGCGATAAAATAAACTTGCGATAATTAGAAAGTACGATAATTAAAAGTGCAATACAATAACAATAAAAATGCGATAATTAGAAGTGCAATTAAATATAAAATAAATGAAATTAAATATGAAATAAAAGAATTATGCTTATTTAAACTTCCGTAATCATGATGTTTGACGTATTGATTTTAGTTTTATGCCCATGGGTTAATTGTCCTTTGTCCTGGATTATTTAATATGTCCGTCTGGTTTTTGTCCATAACAGTCCATCAGTCATAAATATAAAGTGCGAGTGTCCTCGTCAAATTATCCTTATACCCGAAGTTAAATATTCTAACTAATTGGGGACTTAAACTGTAACAAGATTTTAATATTTTGTTTAATAATTACACCAGGATGTCGACTGAGTGTAACCCAAGGTTTTAATATTTTGTTATCAATTATACCAAGTGTCCTTGTACATAATTTCACCCCTGTTTTAATTATTCTAGTGGCTATTAATCCATTCCCGTATCCGTTTAAATGAACGATTATTCGTACATATAAATACCCCGCCCATCGTGTCCGATCGAGTGTATATGGTAATTTATAGGGACGCCCAATTGTAAATCTTTATATTAACATTAACAAACTATCATTTAGTTAAACAAATATAAAGCCCATTAATAGCTCATAGTCTAATTTCCACAAGTGTCGTTCTTTTGTCCAAACCCCAATTATGGTACAAAGTCCAATTACCCAATTTTAGTAATTAGCCCAACATCATGATTACTTCGTTTTAAATAAGCATAATAATAACTTAGCTACGAGACATTAATGTAAAAAGGTTGAACATAACTTACAATGATTAAAAATAGCGTAGCGTTACACGGACAGAATTTCGACTTTATACACTCAAACGATCTCTATCATAAATCTTATTATTATCATAATTTAAAATTAAAATTAAGATTATTGTTATATCTGATTACATTAACATTATGATATAGAATTATAAATATAGATATTGGATATTAGATATAGATATTTGATCGATATATAGATAAAAAGAGGATAGAAAAAGTTGTACATAAAATTGATCGACACAACTTGATTTTATAGGCGAATTATGAAATGAAATTTTCACTTATGACCCCTTAACTATGCTCAATTAACAACTTTATATTATTTATTATTATTCTTATTATGAATTATTTAAATATTATATTTTATTCTTGTGCATAGTTGACTCATAATTTTTACACCGTTGCGTCGAGCGTTGAGAGTTGACTCATGTCCTGGTTCCGGATTTTCGAACGTCCTTTCGTACTATTTTATATCGTGTACTTTGCATTTTGTAACTTGTACTTTTGTCATTTTTAGACGTTCTTCCTCAATAAATTGAACCTTTTGAATTGTATCTTGTACATTTGAGCCTTTTGGACCTTTTTGTCTTCAATTCGTCGTTTTCGCCTTTTGTCTTCGCACTAAATAAACGAATATTACTCGAAAATGGAACAATTGCAACTAAAATCTTGTCTTTTTTGGAGAATAATGCTATGAAATATATGTTCCTTTTTAGCCTTATCAGTAACGATTATCGTTGTAACGATATTTTAATGTATATATATCATATTAAGATATATTAATACATCATAATATTATGATAATGTAATAATTTAACATCTCATTAGATATAATAAACAATGGGTTAACTACATTAAATGAGATCGTTAACTTAAAGGTTTCAAAACAACACTTACATGTAACGACTAACGATGACTTAACGACTCAGTTAAAATGTATATACATGTAGTATTTTAAGATGTATTCATATAATTTTGAAAGACTTCAAGACACATATCAATGTACTTCTACTTATCAAAAATGCTTACAATTGCATTCTCATTCATTTTCATCAACACCTCTACTCGTATGCACCCGTATTCGTACTTGTACAATACCCAGCTTCTAAATGTATTTACTATTGGTATATACACTTCAATGATCAGCTCTTAGCAGCCCTTGTAAGTCATCTAACCATGTGGGAACCATCATTTAACATCTAGCATGAAATATCTCACAAAATTACAAACTAATGTGACCTTAAATGCCATCCCATATTCACGTGAAAGATGGAGTACACAAACACACTTTGATTTCAATTTTTAGGCATTAAATTACTCTCTCTCAATTACTCTCTTAGTGTTCTAAGTGTTCTTCACCATTTCCTTCATAATCTAGCTCAATCGAGCTAACCTAGATCAACATACAAAAAACTACTCAAGAAAACTTCAAGAACACTTTCAAGTTTGCAAGCCTACTTCCAAGCTTTCTAATCCATTCCAAGCAATCATCTAGGATCAAGAAACCTTTGTTATTTATAGTAGGTTATCTCTCTAATTCAAGGTAATACTCATATTCAAACTTTGGTTCAATTTCTATAACTATAACAATCTTATTTCGAGTGGAAATCTTACTTGAACTTGTTTTCGTGTCATGATTCTACTTCAAGAACTTTCAAGCCATCCAAGAATCCTTTGAAGCTAGATCAATTTTTGTCACTTCCAGTAGATTTACCTACTAAATTTGAGGTAGTAATGATGTTCATAACATCATTCAATTCATATATATATAACTATCTTATTCGAAGATTTAAACTTGTAATCACTAGAACATAGTTTAGTTAATTCTAAACTTGTTCGCAAACAAAGTTAATCCTTCTAACTTGAATTTTAAAATCAACTAAACGCATGTTCTATATCTATATTATATGCTAACTTAATGATTTAAAACTTGGAAACACGAAAAACACCGTAAAACCGGGCATACGCCGTTGTAGTAACACCGCGGGCTGTTTTGGGTATGATAATTAAAAACTATGATAAACTTTGATTTAAAAGTTGTTCTTCTGGGAAAATTATTTTTCTTATGAACATGAAACTATATCCAAAAATCATGGTTAAACTCAAAATGGAAGTATGTTTTTCAAAATGGTCATCAAGATGTCGTTCTTTCGACGAAAATGACTAATTCTTTAAAAAATGACTTGTAACCTGTATTTCCGACTATAAACTTATACTTTTTCTGTTTAGTTTCATAAATTTTAGTTCATTATGAAACCATAGCAACTTGAATCACTCAAAACGGATTTGAAACGAAGAAATGACGGGTAAAATAAAATTGGATAAACTTGCTAGTTTTAGCTACGAAAATTTTGTAACAAAACTAGACTAAACATATCCTAACTAATTTATATTGTATTATACATATTATTTAATCTTGGGATACCATAGACACGTATACAATATTTTGACATATCATATCGACCCATCTATATATATTATTTGGAACAACCATAGACACTCATATGCAGTAATGCTGGAGTTAGCTATACAGGGTTGAGGTTGATTCCAAAATAATATATATACTTTGAGTTGTGATTTAGCCTGAGACTTGTATACACTGGGTCGTGGATATATTCGAGATAATATTGATTTATTTCTGTACATCTAACTGTGGACAACTAGTTGTAGATTACTAACGTTGGACTGCTAACTTAACAAACTTAAATCATTAAAACATAATAAAAAATGTTGTAAATATATTTCGATCATAATTTGATATATATGTACATATTTGTTATAGGTTCATGAATCGACCAGTGGCCAAGTCTTACTTCCCGACGAAGTAAAAATCTGTGAAAGTGAGTTATAGTCCCACTTTTAAAATCTTATATTTTTGGGATGAGAATACATGCAGTTTTATAAATGTTTGCGAATCCTAAAGATAGATCTATTGGGCCTAACAAACCCCATCCATGGTTGCGGATGCTTTAGTACTTCGATGTTGTTTTATCATGTCCGATGGATGTCCTGAAATGATAGGGGATATTCATATATGCATCTTATTAATGTCGGTTACCAGGTGTTCAATACATATGAATGATTTTTATGCATGCATGTTGTTTACAAGAAATGGAAATATGAAATCTTGTGGTCTATTATTACGAATTGATAAATATATAGGTTAAACCTATAACTCACCAACATTTTTGTTGACGTTTAAAGCATGTTTATTCTCAGGTGATTATTAAGAGCTTCCGCTGTTGCATGCTAATTTATGGACAATAGTTGGAGTCAGCATGCTTGTATAATATTGTTTAAAAACTGCATTCGAAGATTTAAATTGATGTGTAATATTATTGTAAACCATTATGTAATAATCGTGTGAAAACGCTATATTTTAGATTATCATTATTTGATAATCGTCGTAATATTTTTAAACCTTTATCGATAAAATAAAGGTTATGATTTGTTTTAAAATCGAATGCAGTCTTTGAAAAACGTCTCATATAGAGGTCAAAACCTCGCAACAAAATCAATTAATATGGAACGTTTATAATCGATATGAACGGGACATTTCAGCAGCCAAAAATTTAGCATTCATCTGCCGACAGTTTTCACGGACTACTAAATCGTACTTCATTGCTAAATCAGTGGCAGATAAAAAGGTCTCAGAAAAATCCCAAAATTTTAAATTAAATTCCTTTATTTATTTCGGTCATTATGGTATAAAATTTGATCTTTAATTTATTAAATAAAAATTACATCAACTATCCCGCTCGATTCTGGGAAAAATATAAAAAGTGTTAAAATTTAATAACTATATCCTAATTACATTTTTAGTAAGCGTAAAATTTATAGAACTCATTTTCGGATCACCGTTTATTTTAAAATCACATAAGTTCGTTTTTAACTTGATTAATAACTATCAAGATGACAAACGAGTGCTACGAGCGTTTATTAAATAAATTCTAAATCACACACACACACACACAGATATATATATATATATATATATATATATATATATATATATATATATATATATATTCAATATACTTTTCATATATATATATATATAGATTTATAGTAATATTATATATTATTTTATTTACACAAATGAATTAAATCATATAAATTTCTATTTCAAATTAATATATATATTTAAATATATATGTATTTATTTACAGATAGTGGTTCGTGAATCGTCGGGAATAGTTGAAGGTCAAATGTGTAACGACCCGGAATTTTCCGATCGTTCTATACTTATGAGATTAATATTTACATAAATTAAACCTTACCAACATGATAAGCAATCCAAACTGTTGAGACTTATATTTTTGAAAAGAGTTTTACACAACGTTTGACTGTCCAATTTGACCGATGATATCACGAACTATATAACACACGATAATTATACGATTATGTATATGTACATATCTATACATATTTAACATGATTTAAGGATGGTTTAACATTTCATTGTGAACTAACAACAATGAGTTATAAGTATACTTTGAGACCACTAACTTAAGTTTTCAAAACGATAACTATATGTAACGTTCTTTGACATATATACTTACAATCTATAATGTGTTGTGATTTATGTCACCAATATGATTTAAGTGTAATGGGATTAATTTGTAACCAAAATAATCTTGATAAATATTGAACAAGTTTGGGGAAGTGTGGAGTGCACACTTGTTTGAACTTATCTTGATTATGACGGGGGTTCGGGGGCAGCGCCCCCGATAAGCGGGGTCCAAGGGGTGGCAACCCCTGGCGGGGTCCAAGGGGCAGAGCCCCTGGCTGGACCCAAAATAAAAGCCCGATTTTGAGCTTCTTTTACCGTATCATACCCATCATCCATACGTATTTACTATTGATAAATACACATCAAATCAATATCCTTATCAGCTTTAGATCTGCCCTAGATAAGAGGGAATCTTATTTGTAAGCTAGCATACATTATTACTCAAAAATTCAACACAATAATTTGTCCTTGTTCCCTCAACAACTAGACTGTCCTATAAGTATCACCATCACCTTGGTTTTTCATTTCATTCTTACAACCATCTTTCTCTAACAAAAAAAAAAACACACTCTTAGGAACTCTAAGTGTTCTTCACAATCTCAGCAAATACTCATGAAGAACTAGCTTCATGAACAACCTATAATCATCATAAGAAAGTTTGATCAAGATTATTTTCTATCTTTTCCAGTAGCTTTATCCAAGTAACTTGAGGTAGTAACCTTATTCATAATCTTATTCGATTCATATTTATATAGCTATCTTATTTTGTGTTATAAAATTTTTAACAACAAGAACATAGTTTGAATGATTTCAAACCTGTTCGCAAACTAAATAGATCCTTCTAATTTGATTTTTAAAACACTTCAAAACCTGTAATATATCATATTATGACAAAATCGGATTAATCATATCTTGGCTAATTAACATAATATTTAATATATATTTACTTATGATTTGATTTTATATATTCCAGGACCACCCGTAAACAACACGAGAAGATTAATCATAAGACCTCATGATTGTACGCAACACGTCATCTGACAACACGGTACTTTATGTACGCAACACGTCATTTGACAACATGGTACCATGGGTCGAGATTAATTCTGATCAATACGAATACGATGGGGTCTTTATTTATTTTATTGAGCAACTAATTATGGACCATTAACAACAGACTGCTAACTACGGACTAAGAAAATATTAAAAGTATTATAAGTATATATATATATATATATATATATATATATATATATATATATATATATATATATATATATATATATATATATATATATATATATATATATATATATATATATATATATATGTAACGATTACTTGAAAAGAAAATATGTTGATATATTATATATATGGTTAGGTTCGTGATATCTATCGAAGACCAAGTCGAGTTAAATACCTTCAAGGAAAAGGTGAGTATATAGTCCCACTTTTAAACTCTAAATATTTCGGGATGAGAATACATGCATTTTATGATTTACGTTATGGAAACAAGTGATTAAAATATATATTCTACGTTGAGTTGTACCACTGGCATACTTCCCTGTAACTTGGTAACTATTATTTACATGAGGTATTGTAAACGCGAATCCTGTTGATAGATCTATCGGGCCTGACAACCCCAACCGGACTGGACGACCAGTATTCAACGGTTGCACAGTACTTCGTTTCGGTAACTACACTTGGTACGGTGTAGTAAGATTTCTTAATAAAGGGAATATGCGACGTTGATTAAATGTTAAGTATGGTTATCAAGTGCTCAACAACTTAGAATATTTTTATCAAAACGTTTATATATGAAATCTTGTGGTCCATATTTATAACGCTGCCAGCATTAAACCTATATCTCACAAACTTTATGTTGACGTTTTAAGCATGTTTATTCTCAGGTGATAACTAAAAGCTTCCGCTGCAACATGTTGAATTTAAGCAAGATCTTGAGTATGCATATTTGTGTCAAAAATAAAACTGCATATCGGAGGATTTGTAATGTAAAATATGTTGGAGGTCGTATTGTTATTATCACATGTAAAGTTTTTAAGTCTAAGATTATCGCTAAACGATAATCATTATTAAGTTGTTTAAACCTTGTATTTGTAATAAAAGCTATGGTTTGTATTGTAAAAACGAATGCAGTTTTTGAAAAATGTCGCATATAGAGGTCAATACCTCGCTATGAAATCATATGTTATTGTATTCGTCCTTATGGTTAAGATCGGGTTACGACAAAATGAATATATGAGACAGTTCAAAATTTTTGAGACTCAACCTAACAGACATTTCTTATCGCGTCAAAAATATAATATCGTATCGAGAGTTTGATTTAAAATTAATCAAAAATTTTCCTGTCGTCACATTACCTACCCGTTAAATAAATTTCGTCCAGAAATTTGAGCGAGATTGTCATGGCTAACAATAAAAATGTTTTCGTGACGAATATGAGTTGATAAATAGAGTTTTATTACTGTTGAGTAATATGGATAAGATAATTCGATTACTCGAAGTGTACGAGTGAAGCTATCACAAAATAGTGAAATGAGGAAAGTCAAGTTTGTCTTAACTTTTGACGTAGTCACGGTTGATTTTCAGAATTCAAGAAAATTAAAGAAAATCTTCGAAATCTTTATAAGATTTGATTCTTTAGAAATTAAGGAATTTTAGGATCCTCTTTAATTAAATGCGGTTATCTGCCTCGATTGCAATGCCTGATATTCTACTATAAATTCATCTCCTCTGTTCCATTATTCTCATTACTCTTATATTTTCTTCTTCGGTTCATACTTCCAAAAGATTGTGAAATTGCTAAATCCAGTTCTGATTCTTGATATTTTCCTGACTATCATATCCTTCATTCTTCTTTTTCATTTACCATCGGAGGAATTTATTTTCATCTACTATTACCTTGAGGTTATAATGTTTTTAATTCTCCCGTGTCTTTATATTGCTATACGCATTGATATACACGGTTTGTAATTCTGCTTTGTTGTCGTGCTTATATTCTTCCCTATATTTTAAAGCCTCCTGCTTTTGTTTTCTTCCCGACTTAAAGTAAAGCGAATAATGGTCCAGAATTCGTAGGTATGGAGTTTCGAATGATCATAATATATTAAGCATAAAGGAAAGGTAATAGCACGATTTGATTTGTTAAATTACCAGAATTTCTGAGGATAGAACTATCAAGAATATGTTTTCTTGATATGATTAGAGGTCAAGTAGAATGAAAGAGTTATGTAACAAGGCACATGATGAGGGTATGATTTGTGAACCATCATCACGTTCCATTATAAATTCAGCATGACTTACTTTAATATAATCACGTTGGTCGAGCGTCATTATATTATACTAACTCATGCTTCAATTCCCAACACTTCTCCAGAAATCATTCATAATTTAAACTAAAATTTTACAGAATATAGAAACTAAAACAGTTTCCTTTATGATGTAATACAGATAGCACAAGGAGATAGATAATTTCGGACAAAAATAGTTATGAAAATATCTTCAGAAATATTGAGGATATTTATACTGAAAGATATGAGGATATCTTAGAATTTCTAAGCTTGAAAGATGATGAAGAAAATTTTTCCGCAAGAATTAAGATTAAATAAGGAACAAGGTATTCGCTAAAGATTTCAACAGATACTGAATCATCTGGATTCTATAAGTACAGATTTTGTCCTGGTGATTTGTTCATAGCCTCCTTCATAGTTTTTCATAATCCGCTTTTCAGTACCTAAATTTTTTTTATTGAGCGTTTCCAACACTCCATTTTTTATCATCAAACTTTTGGCCATTAAGACCATCTACAGTTTTGCTGCTTCATCAGCATTCAAAGTTATCATAACTGAATCATTGGTTATTAATCCGAGATGTTTCAAGAATTTCGAAGGATTTAAACGGAGATGGTAATCGTCAAGATATAAAGGATGGTTTAAGATAGAATCAAGTGGGCATTCAAATCGTCAAGATAAATGTGATGTTTAAGATGACATCAAGTGGCAAACTTGAGGAATTATTTAACTATAGTAGATGTAACTTATTAATGATATTTTAAGTCAAAATGTTGTGATTAATATTTCCTACTCTTTTAATACTTTTTAATTGTCCAAGGTTAGTAGTCCAATGTTAGTAGTCCAATAGTCCAATAGTTCAATATATAATCTGGTTAATCAAGACGCATCGTGACCCATTGTACCGCTATTGTCTTTGAAGTAATCTCGACGTATTGTGTACATGTGTCCCGATTTATTCGACGATATTTAAACTGCGTAAAATAAATAACAGTAATTAAATGACGATAAATAAAATCGCGAGTATTAAAATTGTGATAAATAAATTGCGATAATTAAAATTGTGATAAATAAATTGCGATAATTAAAATTGCGATAATTAAAATTGCGATAATTAAAATGACAATAAATAAAATGTAATAAGGAAATAGTCATAACGAGTATAGGAATAGTTAGCTAGGAACAGTTAGCTAGGATTTGGTTAGTATAGTTTTAACATTTTACGTAGTTAATTAATTGGTTACTAATCAATTTTATTTTGTCCATTATTTTCTTCTTTATGCCACTTGTCAAACCTTGACTTGGATTCTGATCGGTCAAAATCCGAATATGAAATTGAATTTGAATGAAAATAGTTGTTCTTTGATGATCGGATACGTATATATGTGGATTTGAGCAGTATTGTTAATGACTGCTGAACCAGAACCGAAGAGTGTACAGTGTAACTTATTAATGTGAAATCTTAAATATTTCTCGGGTATTACCTACCAGTTAAAATATTTTCACGATTAACAGTTTGTACAAAAGAATTTTAAATTACAATTTTTATGAAAATATACTTTCATATGTATTTTCTTCAGATGTAATCATGGATTTAATGAGTTAATATGATATTAAACTCATCTGATTTACGGTTAGAACTAGAGTACATAATCTCTAAAACATTATAGATTACATAATCGCCATGTAGAACGAAGATAAATGATGTAGAAGGATATGTAGAACGAAGATCGTTCTCGAAGTACAGATGGTGATATTGAGGCGTGTGATATTGAGGCTTGTGTTATTGGTGGTACTGTTGGTGTCGGTGATGTTGCTGGCGTTTGTAAGTTGTGTAATATATTCTTCAAAGCTACTACTCGAGCGCGAAGTTCATTGACTTCTTCCATTACCTTGGAATGATTGACGGTTGGAATGAGCAGATGAATAAGGTTTTGAATTTGAGATAGTATATAATCATGGCGAGATATTCGGGAAATGAGGGTGAAAATGGTGTTTCGGACTGGTTCGTCGGTAAGTGCTTCAGGTTCTTCGTCAAGAGAGAAATTCGGTTGATGAAAGGTATCGCCTTCTTCTCATCTCCGATGATTAAGTAGTCTACGATCCCATCCCCAATTCATCCAGAATAAATGATGACTAATTGGTTGATCTATTCCGGTTACACTGCTTTCGGAGCTCAGGTAGAAATCCATATCGGAATAGCTGTCAGAATCCGAGGAATTTAAACTAGTTGCGAGTTCCATCTGGTACGGTCAGGTAAAGGATTTTTCGATGTGAAATGATTTTCGGATGTCGGATGATATTCTAGTTACATAGATTACCTAATACTTATATATAGTACAGAAGATCCCGTAGATTACGGAGGAACTTTCGGAAGATGTCAGACAACGTTTATAGTAACGGATATACTAAGATATGAATCTGTCTATGCACTATCTATGCAATAAATGCAGTAAGACGTGTCTAGCCTTAGAAATGATAAGCATGTAATTTTCCACTAGGAATGATAAACAAAACTTATAATATGCAGCTAAGGTCGAAGTCCAGACTCGCTAATGCATCCTAACGACTATCAGTTAGACACACTAATGCAAGACCTGGTTCGCTAAGACCACCGCTCTGATACCAACTGAAATGCCCTGTTCATATCGATTATAAACGTTACATAATAATTGATTTCATTGCGAGGTATTTGACCTCTAAATGATACATTTTACAAATATTGCATTCGTTTTTAAAAGACAAAGTTTCATCACATCGAAAGTTGACGGCATGCATACCATTTCATAATATATCCAACTATAAATGACTTAATAATATTCTTGATGAACTCAACGAATCGAATGCAACGTTTTTTGAAATATGCCATGAATGACTCCAAGTAATATCTCTAAAATGAGCAAATGCACAGCGGCAGTTTTCTTTCATACCTGAGAATAAACATGCTTAAAAGTGTCAATCAAAAGGTTGGTGAGTTTATTAGTTTATCATAATCAATAATCATTTCCATCATTTTTATAGACCACAAGATTTAAATATCCATTTTTCATAAATATCATACACTCGCAAGTGTATAAAAATCATTCATAGGAAATAAACACCTGGTAATCGACATTAACAAAATGCATTTGGAATATCCCCCGCATACCGCATTCTCAAATATGCTCACAGCATACAAACAGGCCACTCTTTTAAATATGAAGGTTGTGTACACCTCACAAACAGGTCAAATCTTTTAAAGCTGGCGGTTGTATACTAAAATAGAAGTACTAAAGCAGTTCAAATTCTCTGACTGGGGCTTGTCAAGGCCCATAGATCTATCTTAAGGATTCGCGTCAATTAGGGTTTATGTTCCCTAATTTTTAGATTACGAGACTATAAAGGGGTGATATCCGGTGTCTTCGTAACTCAATCGTAGAATGTTTTTAAGTACTTGTGTCTATTTCGTCAAACATTTATAAAAGCAGCGCATGTATTCTCAGTTTCAAAAATATATATTGCAAAATCATTTAAAAATGGAGCAAATGAAACTCACGATATAATATTTTGTAGTAAAAATATTTATACGACGATACTGAACAATGCAGGGTTGGCCTCGGATTCACGAACCTATATCATTTGT